>NW_026623464.1:383728-410751 GCF_030028575.1 Malurus melanocephalus
CCATGGGCTGCAGGGGGACAGCCTGCTCCACCATGGTCACCACAGGCTGCAGGGGGACAACCTGCTCCACCATGGTCACCATGGGCTGCAGGGGGAGAGCCTGCTCCACCATGGTCACCATGGGCTGCAGGGGGACAGCCTGCTCCACCATGGTCGTCACCACAGCCTGCAAAGGAATCYCAGCTCCRGYGCCTGGAGCAGCTCCTCCCCCTCCTGCACTGACCTTGGTGTCTGCATTCCCTCACATATTCTCTGCCTCCTCCACTGGCAAAACTACTGTGTCCTCCCTTTGTTTTGATTTCTTTCCCTATGTTTTCACAGAGGCGTAACCACTATCTTCAATTGTCCCAGGTTTGGTCAGTGGCATGTCCATCATCCTCAGAGTCAACAGCAATTGGCTCTGCTGGACATGGTGGAAGCCTCCAGAAGCTTCTCACAGGAGCCATCTTTTTGCCCCCCCCGCCCCTGCTTCCAAAAACTGGGCCAAGCAAAACCAACACATCTGTACATGTTGAAATTCATGATGTGAGGCAGCAAGGGTGGGGAGGAGGAAAGCAAGGTGGCAAAGTTAGTGTTTCATGGTAACCCAATGGACTATTCAAAATRCAGGGTGACTTGATGATTTTTCTCTAATACATAGTGCAAATAGGAAGAGAAGATAGTGATCCAAATGTATCGTCTTAACAAAAGCCTCTACATGCTTTATGTAGCATGCATATTTGTACTCTGACTGCACTCTGATTAATTCCCCAAAAGCTTGTATTTAGTGTTTTTTCATTAAATGTTAACGGAATCTATAAGTTTTGGTGTTCTTGGAAGGCAGACAAGTTTTCTACTGTGAAGGATCAATTCAGACTYGTTGGGGAGAACTCTGAAACGACATAGAAGGAAATAAAATTTGACTCTGAARCAGCTTCCCAGAGAAGTTGATCCAGAGGTGTTTTATAGACAGCTTCAGCCTTCAGGCACATGAGCAGAATAGCTTGTCCATAAATGATAGAAAAGTTCCTACTTTACTGTTTCCAGCAGCAGCAGTCAATATGAGAGCCTTCCAGGCAAAAGATTGTACCAACATGGCAGAAGGCAGGTCAATGCAGAGAGACACGTCCATAAAAGTCTAAACTCAAAGTATTCATATTCTAGCAAGAATCTATTTCAGAATGCATCAAGGGAGAGAATATACCTAAAGCAAATTTATTAGCATATTTGTTAGCTTCTCTGAGGCTTAATGGGTCAATAGACAGTTTTCTACTGTCATTTTTAATATGTATAAGGACATCCAAATTTTACATCCATAAAATTATTGCTAGTTTAGATTTAGATTCCTTTTTAAGCCTCAAAAACTGGGAAGCGAGCAAAATAGATCATTAACAAAAACTGACACATTCACTTAATCAAGTGTTGGAACATATGTTAAAGATCTACAAAACAATACTTTAAAAACAGCATAATAAACTATCAAACTTATTGAAACCTTGGAATTATCCTTCCTCCCTTTCTCCACCATGTTCTGGGCAGACGGGCAGAAAGAGGAAGTAAATAAGCACTTTCTAAGGGCTCTTTTATTCCACTTCGGCTGCCTGTAAAGATGGTTGCTGTCATTTAAGGTAATGCACCTTGTAACCCCATATTGCTACAAGCTAGTAAGTAAAACAATGATAAATATTTTTGATAGAGAAGACAAATATCCAAAAATATTTCCAGTATACTTTTGATTTATAGCTAGTAGTAACTGAACCAGTTTTTACTATTTATATTTTTCAAACTGCAATCCTTCATTTTGCAAATACTTTTTTTCTATAGAAATAAATGATATGTATTTATATCCCTGTCAGGCATCTTGTTTTGAAAAATATAATGTAATTTGTGTCACTTTGTGTAAAAGGTGTGTCACTTCAGAAGAAGCCTCATGGGAAGCACACAAATAAACAACAAATATTTTTCTCAAGCAGGAATAATGAAGAGATTTTTTAATATTTCAGTTTCCCATAGCAACATACTTGTTGACCTACTTTTTTTAAAAAAGAAATTACCTGATTTTTGATTTCCAAAACTAAGCAAGAACATWATTTTGAACAGCTTCCTTCCCTTTATGCTTTTCTTTGCTACTTTCTAGTGACAATTTATATATTTTGTTTACATACTGTGCTCTTCACTGATACTCACCAAAATAGACAATTATAGGGATTTTGGTTACATTTYGGTTGTATTTGGCACACAGTGCTTTAAATTCTACTTCATTTAGATTGCTATGAACCATACATATTTTCTAATGATTTAGACAAAAATGGCACAAATTGATACCTCAGAAAAGATCCAAGATGTTAATTTAAAAGTGTTAATGGATGTCTGTCTACAAAACTGCCTTTCAAATATTAACCTTAAGGCTCTTTACATTACTAAATAGCCAGGGGCACTCAGTAACAGTGTTTTAAAAGTCTTATATATCTACTAATAAAGTTGTTTTTGCTCTGCAGCTGTGTAGCAGACATGGCCATAAGTGTAATGGGAATACATATTTGCATACCTAATCCACACTGCTTTTTATTGGATTAAAGATTTTTCCATCAACTAAGCTGTAAAATTGAAATGAAAATTTTAATTTACCATTTATTGAAGAACTGTGTACCCATTTGGTTCATCATAGTGGTTTGGTTTTTTTCCCAAAAATATTCTTCATTGATATTTTGTTTTTCATTACRACTGCAGTTTGTCTGATTTTTCAAGCAGGCTCTAATATTTACCCACTAGAACTAAACTTTATGTCTAGGAAATTAATCCCTTGATAATTAAATTGTAAGTAAACTTGATAGTGTCATGATAGCTCTTGAAGAGGCACATTACAGATATCAAAAGCAACTGTTTCTTACAAATAAAAGGCTAATCTTCGGTGCAACCTAAGAAATATTCTGTTCCCTTTATAAATCTACTACAAAAACTCAGTCATTACACTTTCAGCATACCTTACCCAAATGGAGACCTATGCTTTACACTGGAACCAGTTCATTTTTACCTGCCTTGTTAACAATTATGTGGTCAGGTATTCTCTCTGTTTATTAGGAAATAACTTCGGACCTATTTAGGCTCTGGTAGTCAGGAAACTGGTAAGAAATTTACAGTAGTGTAACATCACATAGTTTAAATGTGACTTGGTAAAGATATAGTTTGTGAAAATGTGATGGAATATAGAAGAAAAGTTGATGAAAACACCAAGAAAGAAGGGATTTTTGAAAAAAGAATTGTTATGGCTGTAAAAGAATTTTAAGAAACATTTTCTCTGATTTTCTGTAATATTCTTTAGAGTTTACATCAGTAGGCATGGTGTATATTATGAAATACTAAACTTTATAATGCAAAAATAATGCTGAAACACTTCAGTAGCTTCTGCACGTCGCACACAAATTACTGCCTCCCAATCAATAGGCATTTTAAATACAATTGATATTCTGGAGCTGTAACGCACAATTTGTGCTACAGATATTCAAATATATTCAAATCATACATATGAGCTCTAGAGAAACAATTACAATATATGCTGCAAATGCATATTAAAACRCAAATTTCATCAAGGACCATGCTTTAAAAGGAGACATAACCCAGGCTCCAATTTTGCACCTGCAGTCATTTCCAGGATCAACAGGGTGGACATATAATTGCGAAGCAGATGATTGTATTTGTTGCAACTGTTGAGATCGTTAATTTTCAAGTTCAGTCATCCAGTTACATATTTAAATACTGTAATTTGTGTCAACAGTTGTTGATGCATATAAGACTTCCAATACAAAATTTATTTTTCTTTTGCCAGCTGGGCCTTAATATCTATACACTATATTGTCTGCAGGTATATTGTTGGTTGAAGGAAAGGAGGATACTTGTATTGCCATAAAAAAAGGAGATTTGGTTTTTTGTTCACTGTTTAGTCAAATATGCATTTCTGGTGAAGTTTCAAATTATTCTTTATTGCGTTTAGGTAAGCTGAAAAATATGGGGTTTGTTATATAAAAAATATTAGGGGATATGGAGGGTCCAAAGTGGATTAAAGCTAAATGCAATTTTTTCCTCCAAAATTCCAATTTCTTAGACCATTTTGAATAATTTCATTGMACCTCAGAAGCTGGCTTGCTGCTATCAGCCATTTGATTGTGATAATTTTTTTTTTCCACCGAACAGCTGTGGTTTGTTTAAGGTTCTCACTTCTGTGCTGGATATAAAAAAATCTCCGTGCTATCAAAGCACATCCTCCAGAACCCCTTACTCTAAGACAGTTTTGTACATAGCCTGCACAAAATCTGAAAATACTGCCCCAAGTTCAGTAGAAGGTTTAGATCAAATGTTCTGGAGCTTAATGATACACTATTTTTAGTGAAACTTGGCTTTGTCAGAAAAATTCCAACCCAAACTTCTCATTTCATGTCATCTGACCTTTTAGTTGCCTCTTGCAATATTCCTTCAATACCTGTAAAGTTCATAACTATGAAGATGAAAGACTACCCAGTGTTCCCCMCGCTCATGCTCTTTAGCCAGCATTAAGTAAATTTGCGAACAGTTGGATTATTCTGAATACAGTTTTGTATTGGTCTTTCACATGACTAACCACAGACTACTTAAATGAAACACATTAACAAGAAATATTAGATTTTGTGTTTTGTTGCCGTTATTGAAGTTGTTGTTAGCAGCTACCAAGCCATAGCTCAGCTACAGAAAGATGAACATGACCTCCTAAGGAGAAACACTAAAGCAGTGATTCTGCAGTACAGAGGGAAGATACCTCAATGGTTCACTTTCTAAAACAGATCTAAGTGGTCTTTATACTTTAAATCCCTTTTCACGCATAGGTTTCTGTTTTGAGTCATGGAAACAGTTGATATTCTGGGTATTCAAAATATTTTGGTAATGTCAAATGAAAAAGACCACATGAACTGCTTACTCAGGTATCCCTGCCCTTCAGTTTAGAATTAAAACCTGGGGTTGAGAATAAGAAAATACTGCAAGCACAGATTACCTGAGGTCCCATACATGTTTGCATATCTTGTACATCATAAAAAAAGTGCAATAATCAGAGAAGTTTGGATGGCTTTGGAGTTTCCCTATTATCCAGAATAAAAATCATTTATAGCAGTTGAAATGTGTTAGGAAAAATGATGTCTAAATTACTATCATCACTCAGGGTAGGATTTATCACACATTTTAGGACACAAATGAGTATCTAGTTATCTAGTCAATGTTGTCAATGTTACAAATAAAGTCTCAAAAGCTGTTTAGCTGATCAGCCACCCAAACACAGGACTGAATTTCCCAGAGCTGTCTGTTGTCATTGTAAGCACTGTAAGACATGCTGTTGGGCTTCAATTAACTCTTCATTTCAAAAGAATGGGACTCTGTAAGTTTAACATTGCATCTTTTAGCCACATAAGTATGATTCAGATTCTGCCTTTTTCAGATAAAACTTCCCCTGACCTCAATGTCTGGATATATATTAAATTAAAATTTCCAGTGTCTGACCTATTTATGTTGCTGCGTTCTAGCAAAACATGCAATTGAACAAGACTTCCACATCTTTCTCCCAGTTGGGATCATAGAACAATTCAGTTCAAATACATTAGCAAATAGTTGTTGCAAAACAAACAATAGAAAATTATTGCTTGTACCTATGGACTTTTGATTGCCAAAGTGAAAATAACCACGTATTTAGAGGCTGCCTCCCAAACAGACAGACTAAGGTTTACTGTTGTTTCTACCTAAAATCAGTCATCACATTTGTTAAACGTGCTCTCTAGTCTCAATGGAGACTTAATTAAATTGCCTGTGCCAGAACTACATTAAAATATTCATGTAATGTAGGGCAGTTTTATGATCTGTTATCTGAGTGGATGTWAACCAGCTATCTTGTTTTTGGCCTGATAAATAAAAGACTCCACAAGAAGATTCCTTGACAAGGTACTCTGAAAAATGCAGATCAGGCAACTCAGGATTTGGGACTGAGGCAGACTTTCTTGTAGATCTCAAAATTGGTCCATTGGTTATGGCAACTTCTGTGTAGAGAAATCTGATGTAATTAAATCTTCATTTTATCAAGCTTAAAGGTGGTAGTTCCCTTCAATTTAACACAATAATTTCCTTAGTAATTCCACGTGTTTTGGACAGACTGCTTTTGGGCATGGTTACTGTGCAGTTATATTTCTGTTACCATCTTTGTTATATGAATACCTTTCTGTACCATTTGCGGCTAGTTTTGCATCAAATCAATTAAAAGGTGACTGACACTCATAAGGAAGGATCTTGAAACAATTATTTTTTATCAGTTCAAGTAAAAAGTGCAGCAAGAGATACCTTTAGAGTTGAAAATGCACCGAAAATATATGGTTATTATCTTTATAAATAAAGAGAATAAAAGATCCAAATGAGAATAAACCTTAGAGACAGATTGAGYAAGGTAGAACAAGGGGTAACAAAAGAAGAATTTTAGGAAATAAGTAAAGAGTGTGTTGGGTTAACCCTGACTAACAGCCGAATGCCCATCCAGTCACTCTTTTCCTGTGGCCCAGGGGAGCCAAATACAATGAGAAAGTTCATACATAGAGATAAAGACCAGAACACAGTTTATCAAGAACCTTCATGAAAACTGACTCAATTTGGGGAAAATTAATCTGATTTTGGGCCAACTGAAAGACATTAAGGCAATGAGAAACAAGAACAAAACCATAAAATAATGGCTTTCTTTCATAGGCTCAGTTCTGGATTTTATGCCTTCATTTCCAACTCCAGCACATCCTACCCCAAGGTATGCAGGGGCAGGAGGAACTGGGGTTGTGGTCAGTCCTTAACAGATCTCTGCTGGTCCTTCTTGATCACAATGAAGACAAAATAATGGAGAAAGAAAACATACAAAGCTTCTGGTCAAGATCTACACACTTTTTTTTTTTTGTTCTCCCAAGACTCTCTTAGTTTCCACACTGACTGCTCTATACTTTTGTGTTCCTTAATAAAATTGTATTTTATTAATGGCAGATAAATAACTAGGACATCTTCCCTGGTATATTTTGTAATCAAAGTATCTGTGAGGATGASAGAAATAGAAAGCATTCTTTAAAAAAGAAAAAAAAAAGGAATATTTCTTCTTCATGCTTATTGAAAAAAATATTAAAGCCATTAATATTAAGCTAAATAATACGATACATGAAAAACTAAGCTAATATTTGAAATGTTTTTATCTTTCCTTCAGAAAATAACTGGACTTGTCAGAACTTTTCCTGTCTGGCAGCTGTCAGAGAGCAGACTGGTCAGGCAGGTCCACAGTCAGGCATCTTGTGATAGCTACCTATTTATGTTTTAGGCCAGGTAATCTGTTTAAGTTCATCCAATCCATTTGTTACTAATCAGACACAGCTCTATTCTAATTTTATACACCTATCTAAATATTGATTTTATTGATTGTTCTGGATCCTTATTTTTTTATCAAATTACATTACAGAAAATTATCTGTAGTTTCTGAATTAAATACGTAAAGACACATTATCTGGCATATGGCAACTGCTCCCTTCCCCCAGCAAAATTTTGGGAATAAATTGTTTCACTTAATATAAAATTAAATCTTTTGTTTGTATTTTTCMTTTCCTAATATCTGTCATTGCATTGTCTTTGAGGGAATAGTTTTCCAAAGAGCTAAATATGAAGTCTATTCTATTTATTTATTTCTAAATAACAGGTAATCACTCTCCAGGTATGAATCAACTATTTCAGATTTTATATTTCTTGAGCCATGGTTTCCATAGAGTGTGTATTAGGAATGATGTGAGTGATATGTGAGTGATAATAATAACAGCAAAGCCCAAGTGTTGTTTTGCTATTTCCATACTATAAAATCAATGTTAATTAGATTGTAAGGCCTACCACAGGGCAGTATATATATCCCATGCTGGCTCTGGAGGAAAAAGCTTCAAGAAAGTAGACTGATGTTTAATGTGAATTTGTCTACCTAAACAAGCTCAGAAAAGACTCTATTTTTATTGTAAATCTGACTTGATAGGAATCATACAGTATAACTTTGGAGTTTGCATGCCCTTGGTTAGGCAATTTCCATCAATAAAGCATATGTTCTGGAAGAAAAAGGTAGATTTTCCACAGGCATAGATTTTTGTTATGATCAGCAGTGTTTCATTCTTGAGGCATGGCTTCTCTCCCATCTCTAATGTCCCTCAGGTTTCTGTCAGCATCAAGTAGTTTCAAACCCCCCAAACAGCAGATATTGATTAAGAAGCACTGAAAGCAAAATGGTTTCTCTCTATATATCCTCAAAAGTTTTATTGTTGGTTGTGATTTCTGGTTTTGCATTTAATTTATTTTAGGTCTTTAAAATGTCAGAAGTTGTGGTGTATAACTAACAAGAAATTCTAAGAATACTGATGTTTATAATTACAGTGTTTATTGTTATCTTCTCAATATGCTTGGAAGACCATCAAAAAAATGTTCCAGCCAGGCTTTAGGTCTATTCAGCTCATCATCATTTCTACCTCTCTCTCTGTCTTTTTTCCCATGTGTAAGGGGAATTAGCTGCCCAAGTGGGCCTTGCTTTTGTTTTTTTTCTTTTTTTTTTTTTAAAGCTTGACTGAAAACCAAACTGCCAATGGACAAATAGGGTTCTTCTGCTGAGGGGTTAGCAAGCAGTTACTGAGAAAGACATAGACAGCAGCAATCACCAGGAGGGCTTTTTGTGCACATGGGGGAACGATAATCAAGAAAAGTGTCCTGAATCAAAATTGAGGACAAAGATTAACTATTTAGAGGTGAGATTCCTATGTGAAGACTATACAGACCCTTTACTATTTAAATACTAAGGGGTTTTGCATGGTTTATTCAAAGAGCTTCTATTTTCTACCTGGACACAAATTCTAATGTTTTCCTAGTATTGCAATTTACTTAAATTGCTAGTTAAATATCTATGTCTTTTGATTGTGCCATTCTGTTTCTTGGATAGTAAGTAAATAATCTAAGATCTAGAATAACTTCTGCAATATATCAGGTGTCCTTTATCTAATTAAATTCTACAATATTTAGGTATCACTGTGCATGTAGACAGATTATATATAGAGAGAAAAGGTATGGATAGATTAAATTGTGACWAATATTCTACTCCAAATTATTAGCTTTCATTCTATAATGCATCAACATCCATCAAACTAAATTAATTACTAAAATTTCAGTGGAATACAAGGAAAATATATGTGTAACAATGTCATAGGAAATCATATTGTCTCTGTCAGAAGCTGGGTTTGTATGAAAATAGGAAAGACTTTTAATAAATGGAAGACTTATCCTGCAGTAATCATAGAATAAGACAAGAAGGACATTCATTCTACTGCAAATATTTGTCAAAGCTGTCTGATTCGTTCTCCATGGACAACAAATGCTTTTGAGAATTCCCCATGATACACGTGTGAACTGCCAGCTTGCCACTTCCCACTGCTGCCAGTCAGATTCTTCTACATCTCAGAATCAAGCTCAATGGCAGTAGCTTCAGACCTTTTATTCTGTCAAGGAAAAAAATAATGTTAGGTAATTTAGAATACGCTTTCATGAAATGAACCCAATTAACCTGCCTGTAATACATTTAATATTAAATTGCAAGATTTTTCAGTGAAGCCTGTTGCTAGTTTAAAATTCTATATCCATTTGGGAAGTATTAAAAAAATGCTTAGGTGTGCCTCATAATAAGTCCTAAATTCACATTAAATTGCTGTTTTATGTYCCCTGCAGCTATTTCTTATGCTAAAATAAATCAGAATTAAGTATATGAGAAAAGAAAAGATTGTATTTTTTTCTTAATTTTCTGCTCTTTGTTATCTATGGACATTAATGGARTTTTAATTTGTTGTAACACCAAAGTTTTACACTTCATTAAATCTATGTGCCAATAATTACGGGCCTTATTGATTTCCTGTCTTTTTAGATATTCAAGAGCTCTTTAGGGTTTGTCTCCCCTTGAATTGTTTTTCTCACATTGAGATGTGATTGCTAATCTTTCAAAAGAGAGATTGAAAACATTTAGACTTTCTGTAACATATTCTCATCTTCTTAACCATGTTACAATTAATTAGATGAACTCACAAGACTTTTTCCCATGCATAGAATAAATCAGAGTTTTCTGTGATAATTCTTCTATTGCAAAAGATTAAAAAAGCTGTCAGTTGTTTCACAATATGCARTGGAGTACATTTGCAGCATAGCAATTTAGATTTTCCATTAATTCAGAGCAAAATAACCCAGTTAGACAGATAAGCATTGCACAGATAAGGATTAATATTCAAAACTGAGGAAAGGATTTAAACTGCTAAAACAATACAAGCAGATAACAGTTGCCTAAACACGAAGCATGGAACTATTTTAGTTCATTGGTGACCTAATCATGTGTCTAAACTCACCAGGCATGCCTGATTTGACCTACAAGCTCCACAGAAAAGCAATTCCATCTGCATRTAGGTCTGGAGCAAACCAAGCCCAAACATGCTGGAGCTAAACTAGTCAGCAGTATGTGATTATTTGATCTTCAAACCAAGTGGATGTTGATCCCTACATAATATGGTGTTGGAAGTGTTAACAATTTTTATTTTAATGCAAGAATGTATTGTTCTTTTTTTTTTCCTCCACAAATCATAGGAAAAAATAAGATATTTCATTTTTTCAAATGGGGAAAAATATTATTTTTACTACTAGAGTAAGTGCTTAACTTGCTGTTATAAATAATCTATTAAATGTCCCATTTCCTCAATTATCAGAAACTAAAGCATACAAGAAATTTCCAGGGAATCCAGGCAGCCAGAGAAGACCCCAGTGATGTCATATTTATAATTAAGCTCAAAACACTGACAGGTGGTCTTCAAGAAAATAATTTTTAAAAATGTATATTTTAAAGTGGATTATTTTCAAGACATTATTTCTCTACTGTTTGTTTATAAAATTCTTTTCAACAAAATGTTATGAGGTTATGTAAAGTCAGTGGATTGCCACAACTTCTATTTCATTCTACCTATGAAATGTCCTTACAAAGTCACGAATTAGATTGTCCCAATATCTACATTAATAAAGAAATATATGTTGGGATATTAGGGTTTTATTATACAGTAAGTAAAAATATAAATAATGTCTAAATAGTTTTTATAGTACATTCTCAAATGTCAGAGCTAGGCTGTTTGAGTTATGATTCCCCAGGTACTTCTTTTCCTCCCTTTATTAATGAGAGATACTATATCTTTTCTTTACCTTAACTCGGTGTTTTCTTTCTTCCAAAGATATTTCTGACTATCATAAAATGCTAGAATAAAAATTCAAAGATAGTTTGGGTCTTTTTCCCCCCCCAGGATTCATGGGTARAATCAGATCCTTATCTTTACATAATTGATTAGAATTTGGTTTAATCTGTTCTTTCATTCTTTTGCTATTTATCCCTATCCTTTCAATTGTTTTCTTTTTAATTTGTTTGTGTGTGTTGAATATTTAACATTTTCTATAGAAAGCAAAGAGAAAAAGGTTGCTGTAATTTTTTCACTCTTCAGGGTAGTCTACTTGAACGTTTTCCCTCCCTGATAAGTAATGGAACTAGACTACCTTTTTCTCTTCTTCTTAGCATGTACTCTATTATCATCTCTAACCTCTGTGGTTTTAATGTTCTCAGAGAACTGTAACTCTTTTCTCTCCTTAACCTTTCTGACTTTATCCTTACATGACTACTTGCCCTATATCTTCAAACCCATCTTTAGTAATATATGATTGCTTCTACTTTGTGAATGACCTTTTTGATTTCAGTGTCATCAAATTACTATTGAATCAGTCAAATGTACCTCTTTGTATGGTTTACTCTTTTCTGTGGCTGCATTCATTAGCTTTTGTATTCATAGAACTTTTTAGTGAGTATCAACTTACTATATACTCTTTCTTTGCTGCATCATTTTTTCCTAAGAGAAATTAAATATTTGATTTAAGGAGGTCATCATTTCAAAAGTGCATAATTTTCCTTTTCAACCTTTATTTTGCTAAGTACTTTTGCAAAAGTTACTTTCAGTGTTCAGGTTCTTATGTTCCTCCATTTTTATATCAGAAAAAAAATCAATTTATTTGAATATTATCTTGTTATATTTGCCTTCACTCTTCACTCACTGAACTGAAATGCTAAAGTACAAATAATTTCCCTTGTCAATAAATTCAGTCAATAAATACTGCAGCTGACAAGCCTTACAACTGCTGATCTAAACTGGTCCATCTGAGTCTTGAGAAGCTTCAAATGAGAAAGTTGTTATAAACCTTACCTTTTTGTAATTTGCAATCTAACTGGCTATTTTTCAGATAAAATTCTTGTGCCAGTTTTATTTTTCATTCCATTTATTTTTGTCCATATTGTTGTGTCCCCATTTTCTTAAAAAATTATCAACATATTAGAGCATACTGAGGTGTTTATTGTATTTTTCAAAAGGAAGATTTGAATATTGGTTCCATCCAGACCTTCAATGTTTGTATTTGTATGATACTGTATCTCTAGAAGTAGAGTTGAATCAACACGAAGCTTGGATTCAAGTTTGAAGCTAGATTCCCTTTATTAAGGAAGTGTAAGGTCTGGGTTTTGGTAGTACTTGAATCTCTTGCTGCAGTCAGGTCATCTTCTGGTCATTAAAGTCATTAATCCAGTTGCATTTGTTCCACATTTGCATTGGTGCTGCTGTAATCAAATGTCTCATAGAATTTATCTGCTAACAAGTGGAGAGACTTTCAGGATCATTTTAGATAAAGATTTTCCAATTCTCCAACAATCATGAAATAAAATATTACTCCATTAATTTCTTGTATTTCATATATATGACTGGTGTGAATACAGAATAAAATTTTACTCATTTGTTCACATAACTGCAGTACCTACAGGGGTAAAAATCCCTGTATAACATTAAGCAATAAATAAAACAGTGGAAACAAGTATTTAACATTAAATTGAAAAATACAAACTAGTATTGTTTTTACTTTTTGCTGTCTTTGATTCTCAATACAAGAGTCAGTAATTAGAAACTAATGTTAATTGGTTACAAATTAAATAAATAAAATTTCCCAAATCACGACCTTTCTTAGCAGCAACAAAACTGTGAGTTCATACTATGTTTAGGCCAAATCAAAAACACGAATGCAAAAGGGTATAGCCATGAGAACTGACGTTTGAACCTGGCTTTATTGTCCTCTGGCAGTGAAGTTGGAGGTTTGGTGTTCTGAAGTGGTGCCACATAAATAATCAGAAACAACCTTTATTAACCATTGATTAGTAGTCATGCTAATGCTCACTGGTGCTTGTTTTCCTGAGTGGTTAAATTCTCTTTGATAGTATAAATGCTAGCATAACTTTTAGAAGAATTGCAATTTACACTTGAATTTGGGGAAAGCACAGCATGAAGTTTCATACCAAGCTGCTCAGGCACRATGAATACTTTTCCTGTACAGCTTCCATGCGTAGCCATGGTGCTGTTCCTTAGCTCTAATATGACATTAATACCAGCTAGTGACAGTAATGCTAGCACTGTTAGGTTTCCAGATGATGTGATTGTAGACATAAAACCAAATATTTTTTGTCTTTCCTCACTCTGGATACACAATATTTCTAGAAGTAACATTGAAACACCCATCTCCACCTCTCTTCAGATGTGATGGGATTTTAGTGATCCATTACATTGGCCCATACAGATGAAAAATGTGGTTATTATTTCAGTTGAATTTATAGCATGTTCCGAGTCCCTTTGGAATGATAAAAAAAAAAGTTGAATACAATCTTTAACACWGAGATATTTCTAAACCACTTGCTACATCACTTGAAAAATTGCCTATTTTCTCTTTTTTTTTTTAATTTCATCATTCATCTAATGTTAAAATGTATGAAAGCTAAGAAAAAATACGAAGAGAACCCAATCATTTGTATCAACTATCAGCAATTACATGTGCTCAGCATCAAGAATTAAATGAAAGCTGCAAATTTTCTTCATATAGTTTGTTTTGAATAAATGTATAGTTAAAACTAAACCATATTATGTTTAACATTTCAGGAACTGAGTCATCTAGGCTAAAGTCCTTGTGACTCTTTTGAAGTTTTTTTTGTTGAAAGCTCTAATTCAAATTTTATGGCTAAACAGCATTGTTAACTAATAAATGCTTTCACAATATTAAATGAAACGCTGGTCCTACCCTAACTTTTGGTAAGATGTGCTCAAATGGGGAACTATCAAAACAGAAGCAAGGATTGAGCAGATGGAGCAACCATACCACTTCACTAATCCTATAGTTTGCTCCTTTTTCATGACTGAAACTAATGTGTGATATACTTTGGGAGAACATGTTCATTTATCCTCATGGGAAATTCTTAGCCTTCCTATCTGCAGCAGAACATGCTGGTCCCTTGTTCAACAATTACGGAATTAAAGAACAAGTCACTGTTTCCTCAGGATAAATGGAAACAAAATAACATGTGCCTTTATTGTTATTGCACGAGTTATATCCCAAGGGCCAAGCTGAGAGTGAAAGCACTTGTGAAGACAGCGAAGAGACAGTTGAGGTATTTCCTAATTTTTGACTGCTTGGCTTTCAGCACTAGTACTGATCTTTTAATACTTTTTTTTTTTCTTTTTTTTTTTTAATAGCATTAAGAAATTGGACTATTGAACTTGCCTATGTGTCTATTAGCTATCTTTTAGAAGCAGAGAATCAAATCAAAACCAAACTCCTTTTATTTGTTTTTCCTCTTTTCTCTCTAGAGTGCTGTAACATTCCTGTTTCTTTTATATGTTTGTCAGTTATTCTCTTCAGTCTGCTTTAACTTGCTTCTGGCATCTGCATTCTGATGCCTTAAAATTTAAATWTTTTTTTTCTTATCATCACTTGTCCAGTGCATCTTAACTTCAAGTATAGGTAATTATTATGTTGCATGTGATCTTTCATTTCTTTCCTTGAGTAGTGAGTGTTGAGTTGAGGTCATTGATCATACCAGAATTGTTGCATATGTCKAATTTCAAGTATTCTTTTCAAGTATTTCAGGTTTCTTTTCATTTACAACAAGTGTTTTAGTGAAATGCGTTTGTGTCATTTTTTCTTAGTTTTCTAGGATTAAATCTCCCTAATTCTTTTACMGGTACTGCTATGTAGAATGAATAATAATGAAAAAGATGGAATAAAATGTTGTAACACATAATTAATATAGGTTTATGTGGTAAAAAGTATCATGTATTTCTAAAAGTGAACAGCTATATATACATACATACATACACATTTATGGCCCACTGCTAATCTAAATATATCAATCTTGTGATTCAATGGCAACAAATGCTCATTTTCATTATTGTATTGTACCATATATAAAAAAAACCCTCATTGATATTTAGCATGTCTAATGTTTGTTGTTACAGATTATTGTCACGTTTTTTTTYATAAAATTGGCAAAATCTTTTCATTCAACAAATTACTTTCCATCTGGAATCAGATTTCAGTGCCTCTTGTGAGASTCTGCTTAGATTTAGTGAAGTTTATATAAAATTAAAGTTATTTTTCCCCTTTTCCTCATCCATGTGGCTTCAAGACTTGCTGCAAAAATCACTGAATTTTCCCATGTGAAGCTAGTCTTTCCATACCATGGAGATATAGCATGGGTTCACTGAGAAGAAATGTTTGCTGTCAAAAGGCCTCTGTGTGAAGGAGTTAGACACAAACCCTTCTTCCCTAACAGAGGAATGCGGAGTTGCATTCCTCCCAGCCCATAAGAGGCTGACAGAGATGCACTTTTATTTTCTTTCTTTCAAAACAATTTTCAAACATTATGCAGGCAGGAGGCAATCAGACTTTAGTGATGAAGGGATGAGGAGGAAAAGGACAGCTTCATCGGGAAAGGCTCGATCAATACCTGACTCAAAAACTGCTGGTCATGTGAAAATTAGATAGGCAACTCAACCTATGTATAGGGCAAACACAATAAATACATTACCTAGAGGAAAAATAGAAAAAAAGAATCGCAACAAGAAAACTGTTTGCAATTCTATGCCTTGATTCAGTAGGCTTGCTAAAATAGCCCAGGGAAAAAAAATACCAGCACAAAGAAACAGATTACAACACAGTTCCTGTATATATCTTAGCAGAATTTATTTCTGTATTCTCCTGTCATAACATATAGTAAATTTTTCTGTGAGCCATATTGATTTTTTTTTTTGCAAACTAGATTATTTAGGCCAATGTTCCAGTATTTTAATTACAGATGATAGCAGCTGAATTATGTAATGCTCTTCTTTTGTATTGGTAATTTCTCACTGAGCTCTATGAAAACTTTTTATTTTGAGTTTTTTTTGATGAATTACAATAGTATTTCATGAGAAAGACAAAATGTAGAGATGAGTCTGASAGTAATGCTAGTCTCTAAAGTGACTGAAAAGAGTACAGTCCATTTCAGCATTCTTTGTAAGAAATTTGGACAATTATGTACTGGGGCTTTGAATTATGAATCATTTACTCAATACTTCTGGTACAGTAGTTATAATAGACTGCATATCCTTTCACTTAAAATGCATTTGCAAAACATCCAACACAGGGTATTTTCGACTGAACATTAACTTTGAAAACACTGGAAGTTGAGCGCTTTTTAACTTGCTTTTGGTCCTCTAATTTTTAATAAGTGGATATGTATAMATGTAATGTAGCTGCATACATGATGCATCTGCATATGCTCAATTTAGTGCATATGTACATATTTAACTGTATCAGAATGAAATTTAAATATAAACTAAAAGCTAAAACTCTTTTTAAATAAAGTGAAAGATAAAAAAGAAAAACTCTTGGATTTGCTGTACAGAAACCCACCTAGTTTTACTAGTATATGTTAGCTTGATCACAACCTATTAATTCCTATTAACTCTAAAGTATAGTGATTCTTTCTTTTTCTAGAGACAGAAGTTTCTATAAACTTGAAAATCCAATATTTTGTGCTGCTTCATATGCTTTCAAGGGTTTCATTTCACAAAATGTTGGCACCTAACTACTTATGAGGCCTGTGTTATACTCAGGAATGGTCTTGAAGGCCTGAGGGTTACAATAAGAGTCTGCACACCGTTTAGCTGCTGTCAGCTGTCAAATTCCATAAATATTTCCCCTGTGAGGTTCTTAGGGCTTCTGATTGCTTACAGAACCCTGACCCCTGATAAATATATATACAGCAGATAAATATAATTTTCCTACAAAAGGATTTGATAAAGACAAAAAGTTCAAATTTTGAAGGTGGTAATAGGCAAAGGAGAACTTTTTTCCTACWGCTATATCTGTAAGAGCTGTTGGCAGCTTTACTAGATTATGTTAGTTTCATCTGTAATTTGAGGTGCAGTTGATAGCATCTGAGATTTTTCTCAAATAAATCCATCCAGAGTTGTTGTGTGCTGACCAGTGCCTTTGATCTCCCTRCTTCCTTTCAAGAAAGTTTATATTCCTAGTCTGTGAACTTTTGCTATGTAAATCTAAGTTCTCTAACATAGGGGAAGTGCTTTCTGACCCACAAAGAATGTGAAGCTGTTTGTTGATTCTTTGGGATATAATGCCTACTGTATGGTTATAAAGCATTAGGTCARCAACCCAGATAATTCCTTTAAAACCTTGGTTACCCTGAAACTGGGAAGCAGAGCAAAGAGCCTTGACCAGGCTGACACGGATAATCTGTAGCCAATAACTCTTGAACTCGGTTTTCCTGAGATAAGTATCAGCCCTGATATTTTGCTGCTTTGTTATTAAAAGCAAGCCTATCTAATAAAAATACTCAGGTTTAAGAGTCAAACACATTTTCCTTAATGTAAACACGGGAGATTTTCAGGTCACATATAGAAATGTCATCTCCTTATTTGCCTTAGAGAAACTGATCAATAAGCCTTCAATTATTACTTTTAATACTACCAAATTTTAGATAATATTAACATCTTTTCCATCAATTATTTAGCTCTTGGCTTTAAATATTCAACTGTAATGGATAAAAGTGCACTGTAGATTTCTATATTGAATCTCTGTGGTGCAAGTACAGGGACACATACAAAAACAATTAATTTCAGTGATCTTTACCTAATAAGGAGATAAGTTTTGACTTACAATTTCCATCAATCATAACATTACTTTCATTATTTTTCTGAATTTAATAATGCGACTGCAAAACTATCTCTCAATGTAGTGAGATCTATCTACAATCAATAAGCATTTAGCATTTTGACTTTCTAAATATATAAATATACATACTTAGGAATTAGTGGAAAGCTGTTAGGTCATTACACTGTTCACTGAGAGTCATTTGGGAACTGCAAGACTTGACATGATTCTCATTAAGTCAAATATTGGCAATGATAATACATTATTTTGTCATCTGCTTAAGAAATTGGTATAAATTAACACTTCAATATTTGACCTAATATTAATCAGTACAATATAAACTATGTGCAAATCATGCGCCTTAGGATTAATGGATTTTCCAAGCTTGTCTGAAATTAAATTTGAGAGTACTCTAAAAGAATATTTTAATGACAAGCCTTCATAGCACTGGTCCACATTGTGGAATCCAGTCCTAGCCACAGGACTCAGCTGGGTGTTGACACACAGAAATACCATCTCTCTGTGCCCCTGAGACCTCATTTCTAGGGTGCAAAATACATATCTGCAGGCCAGAATTGCAAGCATGGCACAGTCTACTGGCTCCCCACATCTGGACAAGAAAGGCAATGTGGCAGTGGGTCACACTGCATCTTCCTTGCTCTCTATATAAGTTAATCAAATCATTGGCTATCAGAACCAGAGATATTCCCAAGCCTGGGAAATTAGTTCTGTCCTATTTGTGTCTCCAAGTAAGAGAGTAAATAAAGGCAATAAAAGTAAGGAAAATAATTTTATCTGGAGTATCAACACATTTGCGATTTAGACATTTCTATATTAGCTAATGGCGTAATTAACTAAACTGTTGATTCCTTTGTTAAATGTGTATTCAGAATTTTGAAACACTTACAAAAAGTTTTATACTGATATACATCATCCTGGATACCACAATAAATATTTTTTCTTACTCTCCTATGAAGCACATGCTCACCTCGAAGAGTTTTGCACAGGTAGCCTGTGAACTGCAGAATGAATCAGAACATGAAAAGTGAAGCAACCCTTTCCAACTCCTGTGCACGTTAATAGCCTTTATCCAGGAGGTTTGCTGACTTTAATGAAATTCATGATGCACTTATGTATTAGTGATTAGTGACTATTAGAAGAACTAACCTGAAGGCATTAGATAGAAGCAGCAGATAGCTCTGCTGTTTGTCCTAGTGACAGTGTTTCTAATGACACTGCAGGCTTGGAGTCCTCTTTAACTCTCATTGGGGTCTTGCTTTTCTTGACGTTGAGACAGCAATGGTACCAGACTGAGGGCCTTTGTGTTGGTGTGTGCAGCGATGACCTCAGTAATCACATCCACTAAGGCAGGGACAGGAGTCTCAGAAATAAAGTCTTCCCTCCCACTGTCCTGCCTGGGACAATAAGAGAGGCTTCCTTATGTGAAGGTGACGATTTGGTACCCATGATGTAGAAGCAGAAAGAGCTCAGAAGCTGTAGTTGCTCCTGTACCCTTGGCAGGGGACTCACCTGCCCTGTGCCTGTTTTGCTGTATGAAGCTCTCTAACCTCTCAGCTCATGGCTGTGCACAGCAGGACCTGGCTGGTGTTTACCTGTTCCTTCACATCACAGCAACTCTTATCCTGACTGGTGCTCAGGCACTGCTCCTGAAGGACAGAGGTAACCTGCCAGTCCCAAATGGCATCCTATCATTCCCATTTATGTGTTTGGAGCACATTAAACACAGATTTTTTTTTACTCATGATGTGCCTAAAGCTTTGAGGATCAAGTTAACAGTCTGTCCCATTTTCCAGAGGAGCCTTCTGTTCCCTCGGTTCCAGCATGGAGCGACTGGGTACAGTGCCCTCACTCAAAATAGTGTTTTCACAATATCTCCATTGGACAGAGATTCACCTCTGAGGTCCCAGTGCCATAACTCCAGATTCTGCTACCTATCTGCTGATCGCCAAAGGAGGACACTGTCCAGAGAACAAGGGAGAGCCATGCCGCCTAACATCTGGAGATTTACCATCATTACACCTGTAGCATCTGTAGATACCAGACACCCAAGTAGCRTTTGTGTCCTTCTGGACATGAGAGAGAAATACAATCTACTCACCTCTTTTTTTGGTTCAAGTGCCACTAAAAGACTATGTATCAGCGGACCTGCTACTTAGAGAACTGTCTTTCCTCTCAGAGCTATTGCGTTCACAAATGAGTAAAGGTGACTCAGGATAATGCCTAAAGTGCCAGGGTTCTCCACTGCAAGAAGTTTAGATTGGACAGAGATATTTAAGTCTGTTTTCTTGGAGCGAGAAAATGAAAGAAGRTGGATGACGATGGTAAATATTATAATTTTACTAGAATGCTTAAAGGTAGTCCCCCCAGTGGACTTTCTGCATGTGGTGTGCTTGTGTAGGGCAGTGTGAGGTGTTGCATGTGAAGGCAAGAAAAGACCAGAAGTGACCTACTGAACTTTCTATAAAGCAAATGTGGAATTTGTGCTCATAGCCTGCTGTGAGCAGAGTCTGTATGTGTATTTTCTTCCATTAACATATCTTTTGGAAAAGAGAAAGCTAAGAGAGACAGGGCTACCAAGTGCCGTTCCCAGGGAAAAATATAATACTTTCAGTGAAGAAATGTTTCGTAATATCCTGGATCAACCTCATACACTTTTCTCATGTTCTGTTTCTTGTCACTTGGAAGAAGAGACTGTCAGCCAGGTGGCTACAACCTCCTGGGGGGAAGGGGAGGGCGTGGGGGAGGGGTGGTGATTTAGAGAGAGAGAAGGTCTCTCCTGGGCCTATTTTTCTCCAAGCTAAACAATCCCAGCTCTGTCAGCTGCTCCTCATTAGTCTTGTGCTCCAGACCCTTCACCAGCATCATTGTCCTTTGCTCGAGATGCTCCTTAACCTCAGTGCCTTTCTTGTAGTGAGAAGCCCAAGCCGGTGGTGAAAGAAGAGCCCCAACCTATGCCTGTATAGACTGCAAATATAAGAAAAAGTGACTGTCTTCTGTGGACCCGTGTTATGCAATTTMCACTGGCCATTCAGTGTGCGTGATGTTTGCCAGCTCTGTATCTTCCCCGCATTTCTCCTTTTGTATTCTGCACAGTAGAGGCTGTGCTGTGCCCTCAGAGCCCTTCCACCTTTGCTGTGCTAGGCAAGCAACTTTGCAGCAGGAGGACAGGAATGTCAGCACAGGTGTGACATGGGCTGTGAGCMTGTGTGACAGAGCAAGGTGGCACTGTGGATGTGTCTGGTGCAGAGCCTCTCACTGAGCCAATCCTCTCAGCAAAGTGGGGTTTTGCAGAGCTGTATCCCTCAGTAGGTCTCCTTGCTGGGTCAGAGATATTTCATCTTCTCTCTTCTGTGAAGTGCCTGAGAGGGAAAATTCACTGAGAGAATGTCAGTACTAAGTGTCTGATATTCCACAGAGGTCTGAACCAGTGAGCAAACATCTGTTTTCCAAAGTTTTTCTGGAGAAGGACATAGTCGAGGTTGTGAGTAAGGGATCATGGAACAAAGATGCGTATCAGGTTTTGGGAGGAAAGGTTTTAGTGCAAATGTGTCAAAGGGTGTCCTGTACCCAATCATTGCTGCCTTTGAGCTGAATTTTTGAGCTTCTATCTGGGGCCTGCAGAGTGGGGAGAAGTCTTCAGAAACAAAATTAACTTCCTGCAAATGGAGAGATTCAGAAAAATGCTGAGAACTGTTTTTTGGAGCCTAATCAACCATGCAAAAATGGTTCATCAGTAGCCAGTAAAAAGTTCATATTTTGCACAATATACCCTTCTGTCAGAGGATGCATTAAATGCCCAGCTGGTTCAGGCAACAAAAACAATAGTTTTGAATGTACTTGTACTTCAAGAGTTTAACAGAAAGCAATATAAGAGAACACAAGCTGCTTCTCGTTCCTTCCAAAGTGATAATATAAAAATTAGGCATTGGTCATTTTAATGAGCATCTAGTGTTTATGTGTGAAAGAATTTTAGTCAAATAGGCATAAGACTATAAGGAACGCTTTCTTTTATGAGTTTCTGAAAACCAATATTGCTTTAAAACTATTATAAACTTCTTTTTTGTCTCTCAACAAAAATTACAACCTGTAAGCTTTCAACGCATTTATAGAGGTTAATAATATATTAAAAAAGGAAGCCATTAATCTTTTATAGTAGTTGTACTTTATTCTTAGTATGTTCTCACATGGTTATAGATTTCCTACAATCTACTAAAGTCAATAAATTGAAAGAGCACTTTCAGTTTCTAAAAGTTCAGTTCAAAAGTCTTTATGTACTAATACTGAAAAGCTTTTGGTTTATTTAAACTGTATATCATAATTATGCCACAAACATATTACTAAATAAAGCGCCAAATTAAACAATTTTTATAATGCCACAATTTAGTCATATCAATATCTCTGAAATTCTAACATACTTGAAAATGCTCCTATTCTGTCAATGGCCCCTCTAAATTTAATTTGCATGTCTTTATGCAGACAAAATTATTTTTATAAGGACTATAAAACATAAAAGTAATTTATAAACAAAGAAAGCCAAAATTTTAGTGCTATCATTCAGTAAAATAAATTTCCATGACATTTTATCAATGTAAATATGTTTATTGCTTGATTGATGTGACTGAGAGCTTTTCCTTAAGATCCAAACTGAAAATATTACAATACTTCTACAGTGACACTGTGAAGTGTGGAAGAGTGAAAAATCATTTCAGCTATTCATTAACATTAAATTAATTTGTCTTCAGGAATATTGTAGTACTGAGATGTACCTGAATTATCCTGCAATGTGTTCTTTTATATTGCATTATTTTTTTTTAATTAATTGCTTTCACAACTGAATAGATAGCTGTAATGTTAGTGAATAATGAAAGTATATAACTATGTAGGTGAAGAATATACAGCTACGGTACTCTGCCATTAAATATTTTAAAAACCTTGTAATTGTATGCAGAGTGTATATTTCTTCCATGCTTGATAAAAATTTGCTTCTACTTTTCATAATGGTAAGCTAGCCGTCAAAGGCTTATTTTTACACTTTGCTTACCATGAATTCAGTATTTATCAGTTCCTGGTTTTGTTTCTGTTCCACTCTCAGCCTCAGTGAAGCATTTTCAGTTGTCATAGTGATACCAGTGCAAGTGGAAGTAAGAAAATCTTGAACACATTTCTGTCAYTCCATTAACTTTAAATTTTCTTCTTTGCCTTCCCTCTGTCATTTCTATTCTATATTCATTTACACAAGAGGTTT
Source organism: Malurus melanocephalus (assembly GCF_030028575.1). NCBI lineage: Eukaryota > Metazoa > Chordata > Aves > Passeriformes > Maluridae > Malurus > Malurus melanocephalus. The sequence goes on from NW_026623464.1 coordinate 407,112, forward strand.
GGGTAAGAAAAAAACCCCAATCAAACTATTTAGATGTCATATTTATCCATTAGATGGTAGCCTTCAACTAAGGTGGACTAAGTTTATATTGGGTATTTTTTCCCTTTTTACAGTATGTATGAAAAAATTGTTATATCTCCTTTGCTATTTAGTAACTGCTAATTGCAACTGTGTAGTATTTGTATATTTTTAATTTATACAGTTCTATTTTGAAACAGTTAAAAATTTGGGGAAAGAATTACATTCATAAGGGGAGTGAGAAGAAAAAAAATCACTTGTGGGATCAGTCTGTTTTACTGGTTTCACTGGCCAGGTAGACCTTTTCCCAGCACGTGTCATGGTGTGAATTGCTTACACATGTGTGTAGCTTTATGGAACTGCAAAACATTATAGCTCTTTATTTGGCTCTAAGTAATGACTAAAAAAAAAAAAAAAAAAAAAAAAAAAAAAAAAGAAAAAGAAAAGAAAAAAGAAAAAAAAATAGAATTAGTCAGTTTACAAAAATTTTTCCTTTAGAAATGTATACAAGTTCAGATTGGGTTTGTAGAGGTTTCTGGTTTTCAACACCCCTCTCACCTACATCCCATTCCCCAGTAACGTACTTCTGACATTTACACAAGATTAACACKGGAGAACTTTGTCTGCAGGATGCAATAATTTCTCTTGCCCCAGTAAATAAGAGAGAGCAGTATATTCTATAAACCTAGCCAGTGAATGATAGATAGACAGACAGACATATAGATAGATAGATCATCTTGTTTGCATTTCTGCTGAAATGGAAAAAAAAAATCAAAGTGGTTTGATTTAAACACATATTCAAAAATCTTCTTTACTATTTGAATGCAGTATGCAGTAACAATTACTAAAATTTTATCTTACTAAATGAGTAATATAGATGACTGAAAAGATTAAATGGCTTTTGGCAGACACTGGCTATTTAGGAGCAAAGCTGTTTTCTTCTACAGTGTAAAACCATACTGTGACTGTGTAAAACTTTAGAATACCAGTAAAATAAAATTAAACAGGAAAAAAAGGGGGCATGTACAAGTATTAAAAATTGTATTTAAATAAAGTTGGAAAATTAAAGTAAAAGTTTTTAAAACTCCAAATGTAGCTTTTAATATCTTATCAAATTCTAGTGATAAGTCTCTCACATAATTGTATTTGGAAGCATTTATTTATTCACAGATGCAAGAGAAATATTACTTGAAATTATGACATTGACCAGTTCTGAAGACCAGCAAAATTAGAATTCACATTGAATTAGTTCTTGAAATCATTCTGAAAAAGCTTTAAATACTTCAGCCCATATTGCAGACATGAAAATTTCTCTATTGCCATGGAAAATAATCAAAGCTGATATCAGCTGCTAAATTTAAAGGAAAACATATGTATAAAATAATACATATTTTTATTTCTTTATTTCATTTTCCTGGACTTAGGCAGATTCATAGATTTCACTAGGCAAATTGAATTTGACATCTTCAGGAAAGCATTTATAACTTCCTGTAAAAGTGATACTTGATCTTTCTGGAAAATRTCCCTCTAATTACACTTCATAAACTGCCTTTGCTGAAAGAGAGGTATCTGTGAAAAGCAGCCCTTTTCCATCCTCTCCTTCCCCCCCTTAAATCCCTAGGAAGCACTAGAGGTTCACTCTGGGAACCAAGAGCAGTACAAATACCAGCTGACTTGGCACAGTGTCCCTCACATCTCACACAGCTTTGCTCTAGAAAAGGTGCAGGTTCAGTGAATGAGCTTCATAGCAGCTGCCAGCATTCATTTCTGGCAGACGACAAAAGGAGATTTAGGCCATGTAAAAGCCTCTTGCTAGGCTTCAAGATATTAAAGAATGAGCACTGGAAGAATGTGGCACAGGGATAGGCTTACCTATCATGCATAAAGGCTACAGAAAGAGAAAAAATCTTCTTTATTATTTTATTATTTTATTTTTTTTATGATTTTATGATTTTATAGATTAGAAAGAACATTGGTATGAGCTCCTTTCCAGAACATCACAATATGTCAGACATGTGCCCTTAGCGCATGTCCCTTAGCGTAAAGGAACATGGGGACAATATATTACGGATAGGCAACATATGATAATCAAAGCCATTTAAAAAATTGCTTAAGAATGATTTCCTGGTATGATTCTGAGTCACTATTTCCAGTAGCTTATGCACATCAAAAAAATGTCAGTAATTGGAGAGAAATTGAGATGCAGCATTACCTTCCTTTTGTTTGTCTATTGATATGAAAAGTTAATTTGGGGAAAGAAAACGTAAATTGAAGAAAATTTTACGAGATGGCAGAAAATGATGATTTCAGTAGGCCTCTGGTAGTCTGGACAAACCAAGGATCCCTCTTTCAGCCCTCTCTTAAAAAAAAAAAAAAAAGGCACTATCATTTTGGCCTATTAACTGTTTGATTGGTTTGGTTTGTGTTGTTCTTATTCCTCTATCACAAGCAGCAATTTCTCCGTAAGTAGTCACTTCTTTCTGAGACATGTTCCAGAAGTTTGAATTGTTATTAACTGAGAAGAGTATTATTGTCATATAGTAGAAGCAATGCAATATATAAATATCAGACATTAGACTTAAATTATATATTAATTATTTTGCAGTGACCAGAGCCAGATTTYTGCAGATTTAATTTTTTTACAGCTTTTTTTTCATTTTTTACTCATATGCACATGTGCAGCCTCATGGTAAATGGTTGGAGATGACGCTATTACTAGCTGACACTGTAAGAATCTTTACTCCCTATTATGCTTAGTGTTGAGATGATTTTCATTGCTGAGAGCCTGAGGATGCATGCAATTTAGACATGAGTTCTGCTTTTCTAAATTGTGCTCTGATTTTTTTTTCTTATGGCAGTTTGRCATGCTCTATTTGTTGTATTATTCTTACCATTCTTACTATTATTATTATTATCATCATCATCTGTAATTTAACAAGTGGTTTTTTATAGCTGTGTTAAAATCCCTATAGTCTAAGCAAATATGTGATTGACCATCATTTATGTCTACAGTAATAAAAGAATTTATCATTTCAGCAATTTTCTTTGCTGCTTGTAAAGGGGCTTTTATGCTATCTGCTCAGGCTTCATTTTGTTCTGACGACCAAGGGGTGCTTTAGTATATGGAGGAATCACAGCAGCAATCTATCTGTCTACTCAAATTTTGTTTTAACAGGTAACATCACTAAGGATTTAATGGCAAGGGACAGGCCGAATAATTTCTCTTAGTACTGCATCCCAATGCTGTTTCCATTCCAACACAGAAAAGTTATAAAACAGTAATTTCAAGTAAAACTGTAATTACTCATTTTAGCACAGGAAAAAGAATCTGGTTTTATTTTAGCAGCAGAAATAGAGTGGTATTTATGAGTGGGAAACTGTATGTGGTAACATTGTCCGGATTAAGAGGTATTGTGTTCTTTACCCAGCTGCTAAATTAAATATATATATATATATATATATATATATATATATATGGATAAAATAATACATATTTTTATTTCTTTATATTATTTTCCTGGACTTGGCCAGCTTCATAGATTCTAGATCCATTGGAAAATGAACCAATGTTCTTCCCTTCCCTTCCCTTCCCTTCCCTTCCCTTCCCTTCCCTTCCCTTCCC
>NW_026623464.1:410916-414506 GCF_030028575.1 Malurus melanocephalus
CCCAGAACTTCCCTTCCCTTCCCAGAACTTCCCTTCCCTGATCTTAACTAACAGATTCTAAAATACAGATGACTGAATATCATTTGCATTTTAATTTTATTATAAATAATAGAATAGCTTCCTCATTGATCTAACCTGCAGTAACTATCACAGTCTTTCCTAATAAAGTTGATGAGATTTGAAAAGTGTATTTTCATTTCTTGTCTTGCAGTTTCTGACTTCGGATCTCCAAATGATAACGCATTCTACTAAAAGAGTTTTCCTGTCTTTCTTATGAGCTGTTGTGAGATGTCTTTGCACTGAAGTTATCAGCTCCTGCATCTGGTGGCACAAATGAAATTTTGTAAGTATTTTTATGACTTTTTTCTTGTATTTAATTTTCATATTTAATACTCAGTAACACAATGGTAACTTTAGTTCTCTACTGATGTCAGAGGTTACAGACTGAGAGTTTCAGATTAGCCACTTGGCAAGAAAAATCTACTGGAAGGTCAGGGCAACACTGAAACAGGTTAGCCAGAAATGCTGTGGAATGTCCTTGGAGAGTTTCAAGGTTTGGCTAGACAAAACCACAGCTGACCTTTTCTATCGTTGGCTATAGCCCCATTAGGAATTGACCATGTGAACTCCGCTGACACCCGCCTCAACCAGTGCCTCTATTTTACTGTGGAAATGCTGTGACTTGGTAAAACAAAAAAGGTAAAAAGAGTCAGCTGCCATCACAAGGATGTATATAAGGATAAGCATAATGGAGAATTAGTGTCTTTGGACTCCTTGATTTTCAGGAACTACTCAATATCATGTAATTAAACAAAATCCTGTAAATAAAAAGGATGATGATGAAGGTGATCACTTCTCTTATGTAGCTGATATGGTACAGAGACATGTACCACAAACCAGAGTCCTATTTTCAGTGCTTATTTTGGTGTGGTAAGGAGTTGCACCATTTCTTATTCTGGTGCAAATTACATATTTCTTATTTCTGTCTGCAAATTACATATTTTTGTCCTTGTGGCCTGAGCCAAACAGCACAGTCTAGGCAGCACAAACAAGGAACATCACCTAGGGATTGTTCAGCCAGTCTTTAAACCACATATATCACTACATTGCTATAAAGGATGATTCAGGATCAGCCTTGTGTAACTGGCATGTATTAATGGAATTATAACTAGATTTTTTKGGKKTTTTTTTTTCTGTGTAAATTCATTGCTTCCTCTTTGCCATAGCCAAATGTGTTATTCCTGCTACACCTCATCATAACTGATAGAGTTACTACAGAGCACAGTACACTCCCTTTGTTCTTTTATTTTCACATTTCACTAATGCAAGCAGACTCACTAACAGAACTGTTTGAACTGCATGATCTCTTCAAATGCCTTTATCATAGTAAATGGTCCTTGATGCATTTTATCAGTGAATGTAGAGAAAGAATTATTTCCTTTTCATATTTTTTCTAATGGTGATAAATCAAAAATGTTGATAGGTAAAACTAAAAACTTCTTACAGAAATCTGCAGCAAAGGGAATGGTTGTTATTTTACGGAATGATTGTACAACATGAAGCGCTTAGGTAGAGTTAGAAAAATCGCCACCTTCCTGCAAAGTAACATTTATCATATTTTTCTGTTACTGGGTATGACATCATACTTGTGTATGCTAATGTTGTTTCTGCTGTCAAATAAAGCACTCCATGCAGTGTTTCAGCTAACAGTGAGCAAACTTAATACTTTACTATGATATCTCTATCGTAATTTGCATTTTACCTCCTGTTTGATACAGATAAATTCTTTAGCTGCACCACATTTTTCCTCAAGTTTGGGCAGATCAATGATTGCCATAAAATAGTAATCATGAAAGCTTAGAGAATTAGTTATGTCTGTGACTGTAGGTTTGTCTTGTTGGCAAATATTTCTCAGTCTATTCCTCTTCTTTAAACTCCATCAGAGATTATGTACTGTAAAATAAATTACGTCTGTTCAGATTAAAATWCGTGTGTTTTAATATGTGTTCACATTAAATATGTGGTTTTTTTTAAGACTTAGAGAAAGAGTTTGKTTTTTTTTTCATTTAATGCTCCAAGTTTATTTAAGAATGTTACACATTTTTTAGTAGTTTTGTTGTCAAAAGCAGACCTGATTGCTGGTATGCTATATTCTTTTTTTCTCCAGTTATCACACTATCCTGCAGTGGAGCTAGAAGAAAGGATAGAAGTATGGCAAAAGAAAATCATAGCTTCATTTGTAATCTTGTGCCACTACAGTGAAAAGATATTTTATATGCTTTAAAAGTATTTACATAAGAACAGGTCATGCTAAAAGTCCATGAACAACAATAAACTGTCTCTGATTATTAGTCTGTGACAATGTAGATTTTTACAGCTTTGGAAAACTAATTGTATAGCACAATTTTGCATTTCCCCCCCTACTTGACTCATGCTGTTTGCCGTGCATTTGTTATTTCCATTTTCCTTTACTTACTACTGTGATGGGATTCTATCAACCCACTTAATATAAAATTTGGAGAAAATGGTTCTACTTGTCTAGACCTCTGAAAATCTGCATCAGTATCTAAAGACAGGTGTCATCCTTCCTAACTTTACTCTTGAAAAATTTGAGTAAATGGAAAGCAACAGTTTACCTATTCAGAGCACTTTTCTGAAACAGCTATCTTAGCATGCATTTAATTACTTTATAATGAGTACCTGTACAAGCAGCATGGATTATATGACTAAAGCTTAGGTGACTAAGACCAGATGATTAATTCTTTCCTTATGGAATAAAAACATTGCTGTTTCTGCTCACAGTCCTCCCAGCCAGCTTCAAGATACTGCCTTCATAGTTCAAAGTGTGGGRGACAGTGGCACAAGAATTAATTCTTGGGTTTATGCCATATCTAGAGCTGATACTACACTGGTAATTCCAGACTTCCTTTTTTATTATCCTATAAAAAACATTTCCCATTAAAGTTTTTTTTTTTTTTTTTAAATGTGTACATCCACCAGCAATGGAGACCTGAATCTCAATAACTTTTTCCTAGACTCTGTCAAATTGACTATTCAATTCTGTGTCCTTTCTGTACATTTCTGTAGCTCCTTGTAAATCAGAAATTTGACAGTCCCTGAGATACACCCAGGAGATTCCAAATTTGATGAGGTTTCTGGACTCTGCACGTTTTGTGTGCTGTCAGCATGGTCCCACGTGTGCTGCTGATGGTTTGCTGAGAGTATTTGCAAAAGTCAAAAGGAATGAGGAGTTGCTGGTGAGACATGAGCAGGGCAGTCTGGCACTTTATTGGAAACCCCATTGTTGTGGAGCACTTTTAACATTATACTTTCCATTCTTACCAAAAAAAAAAAAACCCACTTACCTCAAAAAAGTAGAAAAGAGGTTTAAGTTTCAAGGAGACTTGCTGCTTTCTAAAAGACACCACGATATTCTTCCATAGGTGACCAGAAAACCTGYTGTACAGAACAATTCTGTCCTGTGCCAAATGTGCTTAACAGATCAGAGCTGAGGTGACAGTGGTGGGTGAGAACACTAATCCATGATATCTCATTGGTCTCATCCTTATCAAACTCTCCTTTTTAAACCT
>NW_026623464.1:414541-427851 GCF_030028575.1 Malurus melanocephalus
AGCTTTCTTTTTCTCCAGAGTAGAATGAAACACCAAGTCATATGTTTCACAACACAAGAAGAATCAAGCAGCTTACTGTGTCATGTTGGCCTTTTGCATAGTGTTAAATGAAATSACACATTGCTCAGACTTTATAATTAACAGTATGCTGTGTGGAGGAAGTCTTTCAGTTATTAACCTTTCAATTAATCAAAGYACATTTTCTGGTTTCCTCCATTTTCAATCGATTTCATGTTTTTTTTCCTTTTATTTCTTGTCATTTACTTTGGAGTCTAGATCTTGCCTTTGAAATACTAAGATCAAATCCCTGATTCACAGCTATCAAAATTTTGAGCTAAACTGTAAGATAACAGAGAAGGATAAAGCTTATTTTAATTCTAATAATTCTGAATTAAAATATCAGTTTTAGTATGATTGAAAAATGACCCCCATGAGCCATTTTTCTTGGCTGAAATAATATACATACATATGGACTTATAAAGATATTCTGCTTTTCATTCAACATCAAAGGTTATTAATTTCAAAAATGTATAACTTTTTGTAAAGGGAGACATAATTATTCTTTATGTATACAATAGAACTTCATCAAACTGAAAATTGAACTCACATATCACCCACAGATTTTCTTTTCATTTTCCACAGTGTTCCCAATTTTTAAGAATTTCTTAGGTAGTAATTTTTGTCATTGTATTCTATAAAAATACAGTCATTTATAAATAAAGTGCAGTACTAACAGGAGGCTTACAAGTCAACATATACAGATTCAAATGTACTTCAAAAGTACTTCAAAAGAGAAGTCAGGTAAAAACCTCTGAAATAACCCTCTGTTTTATAAAATAACAAAAAAAATAAGCAAACTTTTTGATAAATGTCATTTTTTCCAGCAAAGAGTAATATATTTTTTTCTCTCTTGATTCCACTTAAGGAAATAGAGTAATGTATTTTAACTTGACTACACTRAAGAGTCATTCATTGCCAGTCATTCTAAATGATCTGCTAGTCAATGTTTTATCAAAACTTTTTCTGAATGATTTCATGATGAGCATGAAACCAAAAGGCAGAACACAGCCATTTTTTAGGTGCCCTCAGCTCTCAGTATGACATAGTATCTAATTGGTGCTCAGGATGTATGCAGTATTTTTTAARCTCGGGCTTGGAAGGAGAAGAATTTCAATGACTTTTATACCACTGAATGCTTCAGCTCCAATGACCATTGAGATTCCAATACAAAATTACCATTTTCTGCAACACTTTCTAATACATCTGAGCTGCAGATATCATTAACTCATGTATGTGTACTTGCATATTTTTAACTTGCATAGACTTAGAAAAGCTTACAAATAATCTTCTAAAGAGAGAGCATATAGTGACAGGACAAGGCGAAATGGTTTCAAACTGAAATAGAGAAGATTTAGAATAGATATTAGGAAGAAATTCTCTTCTGTGAAGGTGATGACGCACTGAAATAGATTTCCCAGGGAAGCTGTGGGTGGCCTCTCCCTGGAAGGTTGGATGGAACTCTGAGTAGCCTGGCCCAGTGAAAGTGTGCCTTCCCACAGCACACCCCCATGGGGGCTTGGTACAACATGATCCTTAAGGATCCTTCCAACCCAAGTCATTCTATAGTTCTATGATTCCATGATCTAATTATTGAAATATTCTATATTTTTGCACTTCTTTATAAGTCATTGCACACTTTAAGCTAGTGTGGAAACACAAACTGCATTGTCATGTAGTTTAACAGAAACAACAAGCAATAAAAAATCACTGTGCACTTACTGAGCTACAGAACATGAAATATTCATGCAAAATAAACATCATCAAAATGCAGGTAAGGTATAAAGTGCAAGTTATTTCTAAATATCTTTGTTTCTGTAGATTTACAAAAATAACTGGCCTGTTTACCACACACAAATTTGCTGCAATATACATCCCTTAGGCAATAAACTTACAACTTCTCAAGCATCATGTTAAAATAATGTATTGACATAGCTCAGTGGAATCACAGAAAAGTATTATTTCACCAACAGATGTTACAAAGTTATATCATGTTGATTATATAGGATTATATACAATCAGAGGTCAAAAGAGTATTAAAAGCCTCAGATGATATCTGCAGCTCAGATGTATTAGAAAGTGTTGCAGAAAATGGTAATTTTATATTGGAATCTCAATGGTCATTGGAGCTGAAACATTCAGTGGTATAAAAGTCATTGAAATTCTTCYCCTTCCAAGCCCGAGTTTAAAAAATACTGCATACATCCTGARCACCAATTAGATACTATGTCATACTGAGAGCTGAGGGCACCTAAAAAATGGCTGTGTTCTGCCTTTTGGTTTCATGCTCTGGAAGTCACCAGGACGACACGGAAACAATCACATAATTTTCTATGTAACTTCACAGCTCTTCTTGAAGTGTCTGCTTCCAAAACTCATGGTGAAACATTAAAAATACCCCAAGGACACGCAGAAATTTTGCCAGCAAAGAATTCTTAAAAAGTTTTAATCCATAATATAAGCCCCTCTTACTACTATACCTACTTCAATCAAAGACTGACAAGAAACAAAGCCAGGTTTTTTGGCTTTTCCACTTTTTACTCTTCCTGTGCATATTATCATCATTAAGGATTGACATAATATTAACAACTGTAAACTTAAAAGGAGCCAAATATYGGCCTGATTTTCCACCTGCAGTGGAATTCAGACATTTTCCTCTAATTTACTACAGTTATATATCTAAATCACATATTTCTCATATACAAAYCAGCAAGTCACAGTGTGCTTGCTTGGCTGCATCTGCAGATATATTTAGTCCCATTTCCATAATTCACACACAGAAGAACCTGTCATAAAACTTAGCTGCTAAATATTTACTGTTGAAAAATATTGATCATCAGCAATACTGTGAATAGTTTCTTTCCCAAGGATGTTTTGTCAGCAGTTGATGAAGATATGTCCATAGTCTCTAGAGCTTCCATTAAAAAGCTTATTCCCACACCGCTTGCTGCCAGGAAGCAGGGCTTCATCACACATAGCAGTTGTTCCAGAAAGCAAACATTGTAAATAATGAATGCTCCCATTCCTCCTCCTTTCCTTACCTTTTATATCTGAACTGACATCACATGGTACAGAGTACTCTTTTGATCATTTTGCGTCAGCTGCCCTAGCTGTGCTCTTTCCCAGTATTTTGCCCACCCGCAGCCAAMTTCACATTGAGAGTCAGCCTTGGTGCTGTGTCAGTGCTGCTCAGCAGTAGCCAAACATTRGTGTGTTATCAACACCTTTCTAGCTAGCAACACAAAGAACAGTTCTGTGAGAGTTGCTGTGGGAGAATGAACATCTCAGCCAGACCCAATACACCCTGCATTGAAATGAAACAGCTCTCACACTTTCTGTCCTGCCATACAGGAAATTTATTCCACCTAAAATCAGACGTTTTGTTTAAATGCTTTGAATGAGCCGAGTTTCCCGTCTTGACAGGTACTGTGGTCAGTCAAACATACAGACAGATCATAGATTTCTTCCACCATTAACACAAGTTGGGGGCAGGAGTCCATTGTGGCTGTGAAGCCCTTCCATGGGTATCCCTTTCAGGTTTCCAATATCCTGCAGTAAAGCTGTTAGGTATTTACAGTGTAGCATGCTTGCAATAATAGTCTACTGTGTGCTGTACTGTGTTTAATCTGTTGAACAGAAAYTCTAGAAGCAGCAAAGCCATGTTCTGGAAAAACAGAAACAGCAGAGTCTGAAACCTGGAGTCAGAGAAATGATTTGTGAGATGCCCAAAGGGAATTTTGTACAAAGGGAATTATCTCAGGATAGACAACCAGACTCAAGCTTTTTAATGGAGGAAAGCTTGTAGCAGTCTACTGCAGACAAGATGTGTCAGCCCAAGTGCCACAGATAGGAATGACAGAGGATGTGACCTTGTGCTATTGTAGTATTAAGACTTCTCTGTGATGAGGATGGGTGTAGGTGTAGATTTGTGCTATAGTTYCATGCTTTGGAGGTAGAGACAGTGGCTTATTGTTAATGTGCTGTCCTTGAAAAGGAAGCAAAAGGAAATTACTGGGGGGACAGGTAAAGAACTCCTCCCTTTTATAATTGAGTATGCTATCTCAGGCTGGTATTGTGACCAGTGAAGAGAAATGGGCATTTCTGRGGCACAATTCATCTGATACATTTTAGAAAATTGTCTTTTAGTAAGATGAATTGCAGTTTAGAAATACTTACTTTTCTTCATTGACTATAAATAGAGACTAAGTGTGACTATCTCAAAAACTCACATACAGGTATCTGTGTTTGGCCAAGCAAATGTCACTTTAAGAAGGCAATGAAGCACAATTCTTAATAGTTCTCAAACAATGGGTGCATCCAATAGGAATATCACCCAGCAATCAGTAGTGGAGGAGTGGTCTGGAACTGCCGCCTCAGGAACTAAGACTTTGTGCATCTGTCAATAAAGTTTTTATGTGTTCTCTTGTAGTAAATACTGAAATCCTTATTTGAAAAGATGCCATGTCTCTTGTATTTAATGTTTACTAAATCTATTTACATTGTAGTTCATTAGAGAAACATAGGGTACTGAGATTTTATGAGCATTTACAACAGTGTTTCTTGCCATTACTGAGTTAGACTCTTATTTTCCCTGGGCTCTCTGTAATACCACTGATGGTGAGAAGCCTCTACAAAAGGTGATTCAGAGGGATATTGTAAGGTTGGTGCTCTAAAGACACCAGTTTGAGCAAAGTGGAACACATCATTACATAAGACTCACCATTAAACTAATTTCTGCATTTCAGAAGCTATTTAAAAATAAGAGAGCTAGTGTACCTACAAGTGCAAAGTTGGGGAGTGATGTAAAATATAGAATAAAAAGGAAATTATTTTTTAACCTGCCACAGAGATTTCATTTCTGTTCTTTTTGTTTTTATTTAAGACATTGTGCATATTCTAGTYGCTTTTCTTCTCAGTAAAATTGCTATGCTTTGCTCCTGGTACATGGGTCCAACTAAAAGTTTAACTTATTAATTGGTCTTGTTCAAACTTTACTTGCAAAGTAATATATTTTCTAGTGAGAAACTCTTTCATAGTACTTCTTTTTCCCCAAAGTGTAAGATTCTCTTCTCTTTCCCAAACTACACTGCACCTGCTGGCATTGTAAAAATGAGAAAAAACAAATGTTGAAATTCCACATGTAGGTTTATTGAGTTTATTGTTTACCATATTATGAGAAATTCCTTCCTGTCCATGTATTGAGTCCAATTGAAATAAATTGTTTACTTAATAASCATATTTTTATATATTGTTATGATTTGAGACAAATTAAAGAGCCTTCTGTCACAAATATGAAGCAATTTAATGGTTTCTTCAGAGGAAAAGTGGATTGGAAGTTCACCTTAAAACACTCAAGAGAAAATCATCAAATATATTTATTAAAGGTTTTTTCACCCTCTGCTGCTAAGTTTTGTTTATGTAACAATTTATTTGGGGAAAAAAAATTTAAAATATTTTATCAGAAACCTTGGTAACTAACAGTATTTTATTGCCCTGCTTGACTTTATTTATAATAACTGAAATATAGAATAGTGGAAAAAAATCATTTAAGCCTTTATTGATCATCATATGGTAAGGATAATAAAGCCTATTTGGCACACCTGACAGGTTGACCATATCATCCAGCTATTTTGTTGATGTTTTTTCTTCAGTGTTGTTTTGTTTTGTTTTTTTGCTTTGTTTTGTTTTGTTTTAAAAAAGAGGCAAGGCAAGGGGGAAAGTGTTTTACTTAGGTTATAAAATTATCCCTGGCACAAGCTAACAGATATCACCAAACATAATGCTACTAAAACATAAATTGAAGCTAGAAGTAAAATTAATTAAGCATCTAGAAAAATGATATACTGCTCTGTTACAAGACAGAGACAGTAACACCTTCTCCTTCCACATGATCCCTTTGAATACTGGTGCATCAATTCAATGAAATCAGGCTTCAGCTGCTCACTGCACAGCAGAGATTTCCACAGGTACAGGCTTTGGAGAGATGTTCCCATCTCAAAAAGAACTGGTTTCACTTGGCAGGTCACAGAGATAATGGGTAGCATGGCCATGCTCACTGAAAGCAGCTTTAGATAAGTTGGGCTGCATGCAGAGATCCCTTACCTGCTCAGCTTAAAGGATGTGAAATGCCTGTTAGCTCAGCATGTAGCTTTTCATCCAAAGCCTCCTCTCACTCTGCCAACAGCCACTTTCATAAAGCCTATGGGAAATCTGATGATTAAAGTTGAACTCATCATCATGGCAACTGAAAGCTGCTAGTGCACCTGCTCTAGGAAAGATTTATTCACGAGATCTCTAAACTAATGTTAATTCAGAAGGCAAAAGCAGTRCTGATATTGCCAAGAGCAGCTATTTGCCCCTCCCACTATAGATCCTGATTAGCTTGCATGAACAAATTGCATTAGAGTACAAGATAACATATTGCAGATTTTAGGTACTTCTAAACCCACCTTCCTTCCTTGCACAGGAATCAAGGCCAGACAATTCCATAAATCAAGGCCAGACAATTCCATAAATAACACAGTCCAATAATTTTAGTTCTTGTTAAAAACCAATCTAATGCAATCAAGATTACTGGTTTTTGAATACATGAACAGTTCTGGAGATATAAATTGGGATTTTGCTAGTTAATCTGACTGCAGAGTCAGAGCAGAAGATKATAAATTTTGGGTGTGTTTTGTTCACACTGGATTGCTTCTATTGAAAAGAAATGAYCATAAAAGTATATTTTGGATATGACAATAAATGAAGAAATAAACCACTGAAAGAAAAAAAAAAAAAAAAACCAAACAAAAGCCATAGCACTTTATACAGAATTTGTTTCATTTTTATAGGGTTATTCATCAAAAATTTACAGAAGTTTATGTATTTTTGGGGTTTTTTGTTGTTGGTTTTTTTTGGTTTTTTGTTAGTTTTTTTTTTTAATAATAAGCCAATTGTTGGTCATGCAAACCCATCCACAGTTTTCTAAGCCTTCTTAATACAATGAGTTATTTCATTGATCAGGAAGCTGGTGCCTGGTGCTCATTGGAAAGTCTAAATGAAACTGTTATCTTAGAAACAGACTAGTAGTATGGCCAGTGAAAACAAATTTGCTGCCATTTAATTTTCTGATCTATTTTACATTATTTCCTATGGGTAGCACGACCTTCACAGATAGGTGGCTTTGTGCAAATATCCAATTATGTGGTAGAATCTCACAAGTTTGGCTAACTTTCTTAATGGACTTCTTTCCTCTTCTGAAAATGTTAAACCTCGTTGAGGTAGAGGATAAAGGACTGAACTGTGCCATTAAGGAAAAAAATAAGAAACAAATAAATAAGAAAAAAATGCAATTAAATTATTTGGAAGCCATCCAATATAAAATTGGTTACTTTTTGATCTTGGCAGTATCCCCCAAATTCATATCATTATGTAAGTTCTGTGAAACAATACTTAAGGATACCAGATTAAAACATCTTTCAACCTCAATATCTTTCAAAACATCTTCCACCTCAGAAGTAAATATTTATCACAAAAAAATGTCATTTGTTCCTAACCAGATAAAATCTCTCAGGGCTGTGCATCTCTGATAATGCTGTCTTCTGACAAGCCACAAACACCTTGAAGTGAGAAGAGGATGGARAATTATTGTCACAGCTCAGTCCCTAGAACCTCCTTCAGGGTTAAAGTTACATCAAATAGTAGACTGACATTATTCACATAAATATGCAACTGCATGAAGGCTCTTTGGTTTTTTTAGTTAGGTTTTTTCCTCCACATCAGGTTTGTAAATTCTTGGGTTGCTTTTGTGCCAATCCTGTATTCCTATATCCCATTGACTTGTAATGACAAAAAGGTGGCTGTGCCTTTAAATGCAACCCRGAAGAAGGGGCAGAGGTGACTGGGAAGGTTGCCCAGGCAGTTTAAAAACCAGGGCAGCCGCACAGCCGTTGCCTTTTGGAACTCGGCTTTTCCTTTTGCAGCCCAACTCGGCACCCTGGGAGGTCCTTGCTCCCTGCGTGCTGCTGTTTTAACTAGCTTGGGTTTRTTAGCTTGGGCAGTTTTCCCTGGAGAGACCCCCTCTGCGGCTCCTGTGATTCTGCTTCTGGAGCAATTCAGCGACCGGAGGGGGAAAAGCCGCACAGCTTTGTCTAGTCCGGGATTCCGGAAGAAGCCAAGCCGGCCACAGAAAACACACCGACCCCTCTGTTTCATCCACAATGAAGGAAGGACTATAATCCAGGTTTTTGCCACTGTTACTGGAGCGAACACGTGATTTTTATTTTATTTTTTTATTATTTTTTTTTCTTTTTTGCTCCTGAGTGTTGAATATCTAACAGTTACTTTTAATCTGTGTCCTGTGGGCACTGTGTTTTGTTAATAAACTAGCTTTTTTTCTCTTCACTTTTTGCCCGCACATCTATTTCATATTGGTGGGAAAAAATTATCAAATTTTTCACTTCAGAGGAAACATTTACTCTGTARCATTTTTCTCTGAAAGCATTCTCTCTAACCGAGACAGTAAATAACTAAATTATTTCAGATGACACAAAACCGGTAGGAGTGGCTGATATAGCACAGAGTTTTGCTGCAATTTGAAGGGACCTTGACAGGCTGGAGAAAAGGACTGACTGAAAAGCTCCAGTGTCAACAAGGAGAAGTTCAAAATCCTGCCCCAATTACAACCCCATACACCAGTATATGCTGGGGACCATCCAACTGGAAAGCAGCTGAGMAGAAAAGGACCTTACAGCCACAGTAGACATGAATTTGAAGAAGAGCCAGTAATGTGCCCTTGCAGCAAAGCCTGYGGGGAAATAACAGAAGATTGGCAAAGAGTACTGTAAACACACACTCAAGTGACTTACAGCTGGAGTATCAAAAAACACATATATCATATTAATTGCTGTTTAGCCTTGTGTTTTTGACAAGCAGAACATCTGTGTTTAGACAATGTAGGCCTCTGATAGGCTTAGAGGCACCTCATCAAACATTCTTGAGATTTATTCTCTGCTGTGAGAAAGATCAAGCACAGTGGTAAATTGTGCCTGTGCAAATCCCTGATACACAGGCAAAAACAGCAGGTTCAGTGTTCCTCAAGCACAGACCAATCTCTGCAGGGTCTGCGGCTCTGCTTGTGCACCTGGGTGCTGTTTTGAGGATCCCCAGCTGGTGGAGTGAGAAAAATAAAAGTACTCTTTGCATTTTATTGATATTTTTGTGTTTGTTCCTGCACCCTGTCTGTGCTGACTCACACAAAGGTAAATGGTGTCCTAGGCTGCCTTAGACAAAGCTTTGCMAGCAGGTCAAGGGTGTGCTGCACTCAGCACTGGTGAGGCCACTCCTAGAGTGCTCTACTCAGTTCAGTTTCCCCAGTAAAGTAGACACATAGACATGCCAGACACAGACCAAGCAACGGCCACTAGGATGTTTAATGGCCTGGAGAACCTTTGCCATGGGGAAAAATTGAGACAGTTGGACTGTAAAGTCTGGAGAAGATGAGGCTCAGAGATAATCTTGCGTTGTTATGAATACCTGAAGAGATGATGCACAGAAAACAGCCAGCAGCACCCAGTGACAGGATCAGAGTCAATGGGCACAAACTGAAACACGGGAGGTTCCCTCTGAACATCAGGAAACAATTTTTTACTGAGAGGGTGACAGAGCACTACACACTATGTCCAGAGAATTTGGGGATCTCACTCCTTTCATGTATTCAAAAGCTATCTGGACAAAGCTGAGGACACCTGGTTCCAGGCAGAGCTACACAAACAGGGAGAATGGAATAGATGATTTCTAAAGGTCCTTTCAGCCTCAACATTTCTCTGAAACAGCAATTCACCTTTCTATTATGTGAGTCTATAGCGTGTGCTGTAGAGAAAACCATGAACTGATTTAATCAGAATCAGATGAAACTCTTCATCAAGATCAGTTGGCTTTGATCAAACACTTACGTTCAGTTTTTTTGGTCCCAAAAAAAAAAAGTTTCTCTCTCTGTCTCAGTGCAGTTCTATTAAAACAGGATTGTCCATGGTACTTGACAAGCTCTTAGCTCTTAACCTTAAAGGCTGTGGGACATTGAGGTACAAAATAACACACAGAGTAAGTGTTGCTGAGACATTGCCTCATATTGAGTGAAGAGACTGACTGACACCTGAGGTATCTTCATACCAGAATGTCCCTCTAGTTTATTCAGGCTGGTCCCTAACCGGCTCAAAGACTTTAGTTTATCTGATAGCTTGTAGCTTCTGATAATCCCAGTACTCACATACTGTATAAATGTACTGTGTGACAACTGTTCATTAAAGTTTTATCGTCTGTTGAATCTATCAGTACTTTCATTCATGTATTCCTTTCATTAATTGATGAGCCAATGCATAAAATATGCTGGATATCTATGTAACTCAATGTCTATCCTCATCTTTCTAAAAATTGTCTTCTCTGAGCAGTGCCCAGTGCTATTTTCAATGCTCAAGRGTTTCTCCCTGTATATCTGATGCAGACTTAAACCCAACTCTGTATCTCTAAAAGCTTCTAATCTCACTCTCTGGCTGTGACAGTCAGCTGTTTCTTCCCTCTTCATGCCCATGCTGTTTTATTTTCCTCTTTGCTTTGTCTCTGTGGAGCAGAATTTCAGGGTTATTTCAGGTTTCTTTGACTTTTTTTCYTATCTTCCAGGCTTTTTCTACATGCCATTAGCTCTCTGTCTATACCATTTTTCTAAAACTCATATTTTACACTACAACTTACTTGATAAAATATATTCATTGGTATACAGCTATCCATTCGATGATGGATTAGAGAGTGCTTTTCCATCTAAGTCAATACAGCTTCACACTTCTTAGTCATCTCTTCCCCTTGATTAGACTTGACTCCTCCATGCCAGAAGAAATGCTCAGAGTGTTACAGCCAGAGTTTTGTGACTCCATTTTATATCTGAAGCWGTCAGACAGTAAAAACACTTCATCCACCAACTTTGAATTTAAGCTCTTTACTTTTGTGTGTTGTTCATTAACTTGCCTCAGCTGAATCATCTGTTTTCTCCCCAATTCTCATCCCTTTCCTAAAACTGTTGGGGTCTTTATATACCTGTGTGCTACATCAGYGTTTGAAATAATCTCTCACTTTCTGTTGATCAAGGATCAATTTGCCTTTCAAATTCTTCTTTAAAACCAACTTCTTTTGCCCATCCCAGAGTAATCTGCCTACTAATATATCTCCTTTTTTTACCTTCTGTATCTGGAATCTAGATTTTGGAGGATATGATAATCTTACATTTATATCAAGCATGTTTAAATACACAGCCTACTTATAGCAAGTTTAAAACATGAGTTTTACCCTCTGGATTTGATAGCCTCATTCTGAGTTAAACTTGCCTTCCCTCCAGACCAGTTTTTACTTCCCTGTTGCCAGTGCCAGTGAACATCCTGACTGTCAGCCTTAAACATTTTATATGTACAGGCTTTCAGTAAGGCAGACAATGAATCTTGCTGGGAGTCTGTCTGAGCTCCATGGAATAGCATATCCATTACAATTCTAGTACACTACCTTCTGTAGCTAAATCTATATCATAATTTTTAATCATTTATAATCTTTGTGACTTTATAAAGATACCTGGATGCAATCCTTGAGGTATCATGTGCAGCCTTCCAAAAAGAAAACTGAAAAACACATTCTACAAGCATTAAGAACTGCAAGTAAAGCGGTCCAGTAACAGACTGGTGGAATGATATGTCACAAAACTGAGGATTGAAATGCCGGCTTCTGAATGTCTCAGTCAAATCTGGGATTGCAATAAACTTCACAAGGGTTTTAATAACCCAATCATGTTATTTTTGTGTGTTATCTCATATAATAAAAGTGGCAGTGGATTAGCTCTACCTCCTGGAAAATGGACACTGCAGTCACAGGTAAAGCTACATGCCTCATTTGCAAATATTAAAATATAAAAATTAGATTTATTATATTTCGATTATTTCCCACATATTTAAATTTATAATTAAAAAAAATCATTATTACAAATATAAAAATATTATGATCTGTTGCCATTTCTGACAGYCATCAGTGCCTCTGCAAATAAGTAACTTTTGTGGAGTTGTTGGGGCACAGCACTCAAGCAGACCAGATGACCATACTGCTCTGTCCCTGTACAACTCTAGATACGAGCAGATTCACTGTCCTGGTTAGGTAAGGCTAAGTTCTTAACTCGTGTTTTTATCCTTAAGGGTGTAGTGACATCACAGGGCCTTTGTCTGTATCTGTTTATGGAGGAAATATGTCAGGAAAGTAAACAATAATCTCTAAAAGCAGGACAAAGTAAAAGTCCCTAGTATTTTCAGAAAGTGATGAAGAATCAGAATGAATCAAATGTGAAATGGTTTACCACAGTGAGCATACACACATGTGGCCTAGTCTTTTCCTCTGAAAAGAGGAAAAGAAAAAAAAATCTTGCTTCATATAATTTTTTTCCTCTTGAGAACAACCATATTGAAATCCAAATTAAAACTTATTTTAAATTTTTAATAGACATAAATTTTAATAAGTTCATTTTTGTTTTCAAGGACTTGGCTTATTAGCAACAGACTCCTTCTGGATGGTCATTTGAGATGATTAACTTTTTTTAAAAAATGTTAAAATTTTTCTGAAGGTTGCAAGTTTGGCACAGGAAAACCTCACATTGTTGTGTGAAAATCAATTCTTGACTTTTACACAGCTTTCACACTTCCATATAGCCTATAAAGAACAGCCTCTACACACTGTAAAGGTGTGTCACTGCATTTTTTAGCTCACCACCTCTTCACTGTGTATCATTTTAGAGAGTGAAAGGAATTATACTTTCACATTATCATGACAAACTCCA
The DNA here is from genome assembly GCF_030028575.1 of Malurus melanocephalus. Classification (NCBI taxonomy): domain Eukaryota; kingdom Metazoa; phylum Chordata; class Aves; order Passeriformes; family Maluridae; genus Malurus; species Malurus melanocephalus. The sequence goes on from NW_026623464.1 coordinate 427,440, forward strand.
YATGTATGTCAGATAGAAATTCATGCATGTACATAGAGATCTGAGGTCTTACAAGCTCCCTCTGAAGAGACTGAGCACAACAATACATCTCATTTAGAAAGGAAAAGATTTATAATTCATGCATGTTTATTAATTATTAGGTTTAACTGCTTAATGCCAGCTTTATGAAACAAATTGCATTTATACCATCCTGATTGCTACTTAATYGTGCATGAATAATGAAGGCATAAAATCTTCAAGCAAAGATGTGCCTTCAGAATTGCATTATGAATAGAAGCCTTTTTTCAATATCAAAGATTTTTAGTAATGGTGAATACTCTGTTCAATGGTGAATACTCTGTTAAAGAGCATCAGGGGTCTCCCTGCAGGAAGTTCTGAGACTATTTTTCAAAAGATGACTGACATTACCTGA
>NW_026623464.1:427872-447941 GCF_030028575.1 Malurus melanocephalus
AAACTTTTCAGAACAACACACTTTCAATGGTAAAAAAAAAAAAAAAAAAAAAAAAAAAAAAAAAAAAAAAAAAAAAAAAAAAAAAAAAGGTAAGATTTACCTTTTGCTCTGTGCAAGTTTTACTGGTGCAGCGTTCCACAATACATTCCACAGATTGGATACAGAGATGCTGGAGGGAGCAACTCGAGAGAGATGTAAGGAATTCTGCATGTACATGTGTATGATCCTGGGCGYGTTCTTGGCTAAAGGCTCACAGGAGAGGGATGTGAAACAGCACCTGCAGACAAACTCGTTGGGGGATGTGTGGAGGAGTAGGGTGGAGGATGGCGAGGGTGAGCCCGCGCTGCCACCTGGTGTCAGCAGCGCTGTCACGATCTACCGGGGAACTCCCTGCTTCCCTTCAGTGTCTTTACTTGATATGGACCTTCCAATAGGTCTGATGAACAAAACCCCCTCTCTGGCACGGTGTTTTGCTTTCAGCTCTCTGCATTTGTAAAATAGYGATGTAATGGCTTTGTGTGACATCGGCACAAGGGGCTCTCTGCGTGGTGACTGCACTGTGCTCTCCCCTTTCTGTACATCAGCTTTAGTCATGACAATCTTATGTTCCTCTAGCTTCCCCTAGGTAACTCCCTCTTTCTATTCCTAATCTAACAAAGCAATGTTCTAATACAGTCTGACCAGAAAATACAGTCCTGAGCCCCTTCCTCACCCTTGGGGACTTCAAAGAGGCTGCTCAGAGCAAACTTGGGCGACCTGTGCAATACCACAGTCCTGCCAGCAAATATGGCATATACATTCAACCTGTGCCTGAAGAAAAACCACACTTATTTATTCCCAAGTTTTGGGTTTTTTTTTAAAAAATCCAATCAATATTTAATACTCTGACAGTCACTGCAAGCACTCTAACCCAGAATACCTGCATTTTAACAGCCAGGATAGTTAATTCCACTATCTGAGAAGTGTCAGTATTTAATCTATCCAGTCATCCTCTGATAGGTTTTTAAAAGAGTGTACTGGTTTGAAAATCAGTAATTGTACTGTGAGAAAAAGAAGGGGCAGGGGGCAGGGGAGAAGGGGGTGCAGCGCTGTCCTTTCTAAAACAGGGGAAAACTCTCATTTCCACAACAGCCTGCTGAAATCCAGAGACAACTAACAACCACTGTGCTGTCACAGGGAGTTGCAGTGGGAGATTCCTGTCCCTAGCAGCTCCTTCCTGAGGTTTATTTTCAATATCCTTAGATATTAAGAAAAAAGAAATCCTTGGTGTAAGTTATAAAAATACCTGCACTGGGCTTTTCCAGCTTCAGAATAATCAGCTTTCTGTAATTCAGCCCACACGAAATAAAGACAGACAAAAATCTATATAGTTACTGATTCCTTTTTTTCTTTGTGTAACCTGTAAATTGGTTTTATTCTCACTGTAGTAAATTAAAAAACATTCTGTGTACAACCAGCCTCCATTTACTGCAGTTCATTTTGAATCTATAGATTCCATGCAGTTAAAATTTGCATTWCTAATATTTGATGTATTTATCTCCTGATTCTCTAGAGTCTAATGGATTAATATTTTATGCTTTTAAATGTATTTATTCAGTTTGGCAAAACAAATATATATTGAATTCTGGGCTTGGTAGGTTTTTGGTTATTAGGACAGAAAATTTTCTATATGACATGAGAAATAGTTTATGGAACTCCTAATTTGGCCTATTTTGTATCAGTGTAGATGTTCAACACTTTCAAAAATGAAGGTATATAAGTGCAGGGTTTCACCATGGCATGTGTACTTCTTTTTACTACTTCACAAAGGCTAGCTTTAAATTATATAACTTCAATATATTAAATTCAATTGAAAATCATGAATTGCTATGGAAAAGTGAAAATATGAGTAAAACAAATAATAGTCTTTCAATCTACTGTTTTGCTAATAATCCCTCAGAGTCTAGGCAATGAGATCTTTAGTTTGTGTCCAAATTTTGTTCAAACACATGTAGTCCTACACAGATTAGTGCTTATGATTTGGTGGGCAAGAACAGCATTCATCTTGTTTTAAAGATTAAAATTATTAAAATGAATATGCAAAATTGTGCTATGATCAGGGAGCCCTCTTTCTTGATCTTGAACAGAAGTACTGAATGGCTTCATGATCTCTATACCTTATTTGATTTACATAATTGGGCCAGTGAGGATTTCCCAATGCTCCRCTTAGATGCATCTGGTCCAAGGTGGACACTCACCTTTCTTCTGAAGATGGAAATGATACTTCCACTGAGAATTTTCCCATCCTGGTATAGAGGCCTAAGGCTAAAGGACATTGCACAGTCTTGCCACTGCACTTTCACTTCAAGGAAGATACCTTATTTGTGCATAGAAATTCTGGTATAAGAATTCTTCTATTGGCAATAACACTGACTTATACAGTAACTTCATCCTTGCCTGTTGGCCTGACCTGCCTTTGGAAGGAGACACAGATACAAGAGAAAAAATGCACAGCATCATCTCTAGCCACCAAGTTGGGATCTGACAGTTAAACATGGGAAAGCAAACTGTTGATACACTTCTGTCACTGTGACATCAGAATAGCATTCTAAAACRGTATGAGAGTGGGTATACTGGTTTTTACTGTCACAGAAAAAAAATTAAAAAAGAAGTTTAATTTATAGTTAAGATTGTATATTAAACCTGAAAGTGACAATGGTTAAATGAAATTAATTCCACTTGACAGTGTAATTATGTGTATTTGAAGGGGTTTGTTACATCTGAAGGTAAGCTGAGTTGTTATCATGCGTACCAGACAGTTGTTATCATGCTTACCGTTCTTGTAATACTGTGGTTTTCTTTGCTAGGTGACACTACGGTATGCAGTTCCTCACAAGACACAACTTGAAACATTTTGATAAAATGAGATGCTTGCGGAAACGATCAGCAGTGTCTTTCTTAGGAATCCTTGTAGTTTGCTTGCTGTTTATGAACTTGTACATTGAAGATGGTTATGTTTTGGTAAGTTGGTAAGAAGTGATCTTGTAGCAACAAAACAGGCTACATTCCCAGTAAAACAGTAAATTTCATAATTCCTTCAATTTCCCATTTTCGTGTAGCATTTACCGTGAAGTATCGTCCAAATGTGTTGTTTATGATGAAACCATCTTCAAAATATATATTACAGAGAAMGTGTGTCAGTAAGACCCTAACAGTCTTTTTCACAGAAGTATGTCACTCTTTATTGCACATGTGGGAGACAATGAATGTAGCAAAACAAAGATATCTCCATCAGGTGTCCTTTGAGTCAAAATATACTCTTGTCTTTTCCATACTTCTGGATTCCCCTTAATTTTAATGTTGGAGATAAACTACATCTGAACAATTTTTGTGACCTGGGAGCTCCTTTTTCAGTACACACTGCAAATCTCACCTCTAACACTGCATTAAAAGCTATTAAAAAAATTATAAAAGAAAAATTACACCAATTCCACCTACTTTAAGCTCCTTGCATAAAAAAAAATCCATTTTTAGTGGATTTATTTTGTGTTTTTTCTTACTTTTTATAACTCAGGTTTGAGTCTGACCGGTTCAGTGCTACAGCATTAACAATTAGACAAAAATTAAATCTAATGTAAGTTTATGGTTTTGAAAATAATTGTGGAAATATTTATGTTAGGAATTTCAACAACTAAGCTACCAAAAACATAACATAACTCTACAGTTTATATGTTACCTAGGCTGTTTCAGTGCTGAATGCCAAGTAAGCTCCAGAGACTTGATTCATGCATTGAATTTCCAGATCTTTGGACATTGGACTGGGCCCAGTAGAAGAACATTATGGCTTAAAAACTGGATCTTGCCAATAGTAAGATGACTAAACTGAATTCCTTATATTGTGATATGATTAGATCTATCTTTATCTTGAACAGAGCTTGGACAGTATAGGCTTTCCAATACTCTGAAAGGTGAAGTCTGACCTCATTTGCATCTGAAAAGAAACATAATAGAATGACAAAAAGTGGAATACACAAGTAGTAAAATGGTTACATTATTTATCAGAACCATATATACATTCCTAATTATTTTAATTTAAAGTATTGTAATTATAAAATAGTACTATAAATATTTACAGTATTACTATTATGCTATTACTTTTTTAATCCATTGAAAAGATACCTTTCTTGCTTATGATTAAATTTGGCCTGGCTTATCATATTTTTTTCCGAGTGTTATTTTCCTTAATGTTTCTTTTCTGTTCACTAATTGCTTCAAACTCTCCCAGATGTTTCTGAAAGTGCTTTTATTATCACTGCTAATGGTGTTCCTCTTGGCTTGTTTTTAAAATCTTTTCCTGTCCTATTTGCCAGCTCCCCAGATGGCTCCATGTTTTATTCTTAATTTGGTCTTTTTCCCCCCTTTTTTTTTTTATAAATTCACTCTCTTTCATTGCTTCTCTCATCACAGTTCTGGCGTGTTTGAATTCATGTAGCTCTCAGCCAAGTCTCTTGCCAAGTCTCCTGAGAGCACTTCCAGATCTCTGGATGCCTTTATGGTCCATCAAGTGTTTTTCAAGTGTGTTAGGCTGTTGACTTTTTAGCTTATTTATTTAGTTTTATTTTCAACTTTCCTGACCCTGTCTGACAGCTCCAAACACACCATGTCTGCTGTGTTGTCTCTGCTGAGGTAAAAGATGAGCAATTTCAGTGTTTGTGGTGAGCAGAGATATACATGGAGAAAGCTTTTGAGGACAGCAGGCTAACCAGTTTCCCTCAGGGAATGAGAATCTGAAAGTCCTCAGCGCCCCAAAAGCTCTCTGAATTGCAGCCAGTCTCCTGCTGGACTATCTCCTAAAGGCAAGTGGTAGAAAGAACTGACCTGGAGTTCCCCTTTCCTTTCTCAAGCACAAGGCTGGGCAAGGGGATGTGGGGCTGGTGTCACTGGCATCAGATGTAAGATGTGGTCTTTTTCAAAATGTTGGAATATTAAAATGAGATTCATTTTGGCAACTCATTAGAAGGGGGAAGAGARCCCTTCTGGTCTTGCTGAAAGAGTCCCACATGTGCGGAGAATCCCTTCACTSTTTTCTGCAGGGTATTTTCTGCAGAAATGGAAAGTTAGGGCCCATGGGGCAAAATAGATTAAGTGTATTGTGTAGAAGGTATGCAGCCATGCAGTGCTGATGCAAATGTGTTTGAAAATCAGTTTAAGTTGCTTCATCTGCAGCGTATGAGTTACAATTGATCAAGTCTTTTGAAGCCATACTAAGCTAATTTAAACCAGGCATCACCATATACGCAAGCGGGGTTTACACCTAGTCAGTGTTGTAAGTGAGCGGAAAGTGAAGCATGTGTTCTGCACTCTGCTGTGAATGCTGATCACTGTTTTGGGCACTATGAAAAGAATTGCGCTTTCATAGTTGACACAGCACCCTTAGCAGAGCAGAGTATCTTCACAAATTGTGGAGAACTCTGCCACTTCATCCTATAGCCCCCAAATGCCTCCCACATACCAATTTACTAGAATGTAAGTCAGCGGTTAGTTAACAGATGAAAGCCAAAACCATAATAGAAAAATCTAGAGAAGAAAACCAAGGGCCAAGGATTAACCAAGTTAATCAAGTTCCTCAGCTTCGTAGATATCTATGTGGTAGTCAGAGATAGAAGAAACAGATTTTAATCGCCTGAAAAAATCCAGATATCAGTTTTGCCCATCATTCAACAAAGAAATGGAATGGTGACTATTAAAAAGAAATGTTAACTGCCAACGGCATTTATTAAAGAGGAAAAAGAAAAGGGAAAATTTTTGTGGTCAGTTTAAGTGTTTTGCTTGTTAAAATCAAAACATTTTCTCCTGACATTGTCTATTTCTAAACATTTTATGTGGCAAAACATCAGCAGAATAAGTTTCCATTCCAAAACCYTATGAAACAAGAAAGTTTCACTCTCCGTTCTGAAACGTAACACAATGTTTTGATATTAAAGAAAGCATTTTGCAAAAATAAGTTTTCTGACCAGCCCTTATTCTTTTCCATCTGTTATTTTTCATGGAAAATCTCCTGAAGTTTTGGTGTATTTTCTTCCTAGATCATTGAGTTACATTTTAATCTCAAACCTGATCAAACTTCCTCTCATAATTTATGAGCAAATGCAAAGTGGCACAGAAGCACTAGAGAGAAATTACTCAAGAGACACTGCAGATCAAGAGAGCATAACAGCGCAGGTAGATGCCTCTGGATGTCTGCCAAAGATCTTTACTAAGCTCAGAATGGATTATTTACTACTTSCATGCAAGAAAAACAATGAACTTTAAATGAATGTAAGATCAGTTTACAGAAATACTTCTTTGTGCTATATAATATACCTTTGAAACATTTTTAATATTTATGCCATTAATATGAGTGCTGTTTGCTTTTTCTGTGGTAGCTCTTGTTAACAGCAGTACTATCACTGCACAATACTTCCATTTAATGACAGATCAGGAAGTTTCAGTGCATTAACATACTGAATAAATTAGAAGAAATGTGCCTGTCATCAGACTAAAATAAAACTAGGTAAAYTAAATGAGCATTTCTACTTTCAAATTCAGCCTCATGACCTGTTAGATATTTTACCTTTTTTTTTTAAGGGCTAAGGAACAGATTTTCCCTTAGGCCCAAGTGATCTTACGGTTCRGGCACTACTGATGAAGCAACTCTTTCCTTTCCTTCCCTCTGCCTTTACTGTGGCTAGGGAAGTCTCTTGGAAGAAAAAGTCTGAAGAAGGAGGCAGGTAGAAGAGGCATGATGAAAAATGTACCTTTTGACTATGCCATCAAAGTGTTCACCAGATTCAGAGAAACTTGTGCTGTCTTCATGATCACATGCATATCTTCTTATCACAAGCCTGAGTTGAAGCTACACAGAAAAATGACAAAATGAGCCAGATGCCAGGATCTAGATTTTTGTTTCATTTGCAGCAGTTTTAATGACTTTTTTAATCACTGAAAACATTTTTTTAAAAATCTCCTGTTTCTACATCTGTTGCTGACTGTTTTGTTATCCCTCTTTTGAATACCACAATATTTTTTTTCTAATAATTTAATGTTTGCTATCTTTCCAGAGTTTTTGTGCAATTTTTTTTTTTCTTTTCCTGTTACTGCTATCTGGATGTTTACAGTAATTTTCTGTAGCCAAAAATGTATGATATTCAGTAATCTTTCTTGGTTTGCAGGGTTTTTGTTTGTTTTTGCTGTTTTGGTTTTTTTTAATGAGGTGACACCTACATGCTTTTCACGAAAGCTGACATTGAAAAATGTTATTCTTGGAAACCTGCCTGTCCATGTTTCCTCTCTAGCTGGCATTCACCAAATGTGTTTGTCTCTCTCCCTTTTCTGTTCTTTTTGTTTTTCAACTAATAGGAAGGGGACAAGCAATTAATCAGAGAAACAGCCACGCACCAACTCAACCCAGAGCGTTATGCTCCCAATTTTAAAGACTTGTCTAATTTCTCAGGATCAATAAACATTTCCTATCGTTACCTAGCTGGCACACCTTTGCCAAGGAAAAGTAAGTAACTGCAATTTCAATGTTATGAAATGAGGTAATTTTGAAAAGGGGTTGAAATCCATATAGTACCTGTGGTACTTCTGGGCAGGAGGGACTGAGTTAAGCAGTGACAATCTCAAGAGGGTTAGAGGGACAGCTATCACAGATACCCTGCAGGCAGCCCCTGGGTGGTCTGTGTGAGCATACTTCTGTGGATGTCTTTCCAGGAAAGAAGAAGATGATTTAGGTRTGAGCACCAAGGCACATTCTGGTGGTGTTCTGCAACCACCCTGAGACCACGCTGTCAATCTCTGTATAACCTGAAAATCCCATCTTTAGTATGCTTGGCAGCAGATGGATACATCCTTCAGGTCCACTGCTCTGCCAGCCAAGCAGTTGCAAATGGACCTCCTTGCTCCWTTAGCTGTGCTAACAAGAGATCTGGATTGGGCTACTATCAGGACAGTAAAGGAGGATTCTTCTCACAGCCATCTGCATTTAGTTATTCTTATTTCAGACATGGTTCAAGGCTTTCCTCTAAAAGTGAATTATGTCCATATCTAGACTTTAGATGGTGTCCTTTGGGATCTAAATCAATCATTTCACATAGACAAGACTCCRATGTCCAAGCCCAGAAGGTAAAATAAAATAATATGCGAGTTGTAGAAAGCTATAAAGTTTGTTCAAATTAGATTTGAAAAATTTGGGGCTCTATAGGCAGTGTAAATGACTTCTGGGTGTTGTACTTCACTGTACAACTGCATTTTAAGCAGACTGAAGCCTCGAGGGAAACCATGAATCACTATCAGAACAATCTTTTACAAACTACTACATTGTAAAAAAATTGAGGTAGGTTCAACTTAAATACACCCTGTCAATTACARAGTCTTAACATTTTTTATATCAGAAGTTAGAAAAATAGACATACATTTGCAAATATCTGAAGAAAACTCCTGATTTGGAATGCTGGTAAAAATGCAATGGCAGTGACTACAAAACAGCAGACATGAAAATTGTCTCCTTATAAGATACATCTCTGTTTAAAAATAATGTAACATCATTAAAAACTATTTGTACAAGCAAGGAGAGAAGTTCTCTTCTACTTTAAAATAATATCTAAGTTGCATCTCACAAGAGGGTGTTCCCTGTAAAATGTTCAAGAAGTCCTGAAAGACKGTTAGAAAAACTATAAGCAAGGAAAAATTAGACTAATTTACTTAAAAATGAACTCTGAGAAAAAAAGATCCACACAAAATTCATAAAACTGTGAAGTTGTGCGTAGATGCAACTAGACTGCTAGAAGGCTTAAAATGAAAAAAGTGCTGCATTTGGTAGTTCCTTGCTCTAAAAATATGTTGTGAATAATCCCCTCATAATCCCCTTTCTTTTAGCAGATTTTACAGCCTTATCATTGTCCATGTGGCTTCGTCTATGAGGCGTTTATGTACACACATTGCTTTGGCGTTTGTCCACAACATGCTGCCCCTCGCAGTAAACCAGCAAATGTTTAAAACTATAGTCTCCTTTGGTCCATTTGATTGCAATATCATATTTCTTTATGGAAAGTCAGTAAAAGTTCTTTATTGCATGCAATTTGATATGTTTGCAAACCAAATTTCTCAGTCTTCGTCAGCCACAAGGTTTCTATAATATAAGCATAACTCTGGAGTGATATGTGAAAAAAACCACAYCATCTTTTTGATTAAATAGTTTGCAATATCAGATATTCAGTTTTTGTTTCAATTGCTTTTTGTACAGGATATCTTACAATTGGACTATCCTCTGTAAAACGGAAAAAGGGAAACTACTTGCTTGAGACCATCAAATCCATATTTGAGCAGTCAAGCTATGAGGAACTCAAAGAAATTGCAGTGGTAGTACAGCTGGCAGATTTTGACTCGGCCTGGTGTGAAGGGATGGTCCAGGATATTTCACAGAAATTTGCACATCATATAATTGCAGGCCGGTTAATAGTTATTCATGTCCCTGAGGATTACTATCCTGTACTGGATGGCCTTAAGAGAAATTACAATGACCCGGAGGACCGCGTGAAGTTTCGATCRAAACAAAATGTAGATTACGCTTTCCTTCTAAACTTTTGTGCTAATCTTTCTGACTATTATGTGATGCTAGAAGACGACGTTCGCTGTTCAAAGAATTTTTTGACTGCTGTTAAGAAAGTAATTACCTCACGAGAAGGATCCTACTGGGTGACTTTGGAATTCTCCAAGCTGGGGTACATAGGAAAACTTTACCATTCTCACGACCTACCACGCCTCGCCCATTTTCTGTTGATGTTTTACCAAGAAATGCCTTGCGATTGGCTGCTCATCCACTTTCGTGGGCTGTTAGCCCAAAAGGAAGTGATACGTTTCAAGCCATCTCTGTTCCAGCACATGGGATACTACTCGTCTTACAAAGGAGCTGAAAATAAGTTAAAGGATGATGATTTTGAAGAGGAATCATTTGATATCCCTGACAACCCGCCTGCAAACTTGCACACCAATATGAATGTATTTGAAAACTATGAGGCAAGCAAGGCTTACAGCAGCATTGATGAGTACTTCTGGGGAAAAGCTCCTTCTACCGGAGACTTCTATGGGATTGTATTTGAAAAGCCCATTAAAATCAGTAAAATTAAAGTTGTCACTGGAACTGAAGATCGGCAAAATGACATTTTACATCACGGGGCCCTGGAAGTAGGTGAAAAGATTGTAGGCAGTAAAAAAGGGAGACAATGTACCACTTACTTGAGACTAGGGGAGTTCAAAAATGGGAATTTTGAAATAATGGATGTAGAGCACAAAGTTCTGTTTGATATTAACTGCATGAGAATACTTGTTACTAAAAGCCAAAAAGAATGGCTGATCATTAGGAGCATTAGCATCTGGACTTCTCAAACACCAAATCAATAAAGCAAGGCCACCTGAGAAGGTACAGAATGCATACAATCAACTGGGTCACAACTGATGCCATTCCCCAGAGAAACAGACACTTCCAGCTCTTCACTAGAGATACAGAAAATCTGGGGAAATCACAAAACAAGTAAAGAAATTTATTTTTTACCAGTTTGGTCAGGCAATATATAAACATTTATTTGTTAAAAATTTTGAATTTTATAGGAAACAAAAAAGTTCTCAAACCTCTCTTGACATCTTTAAACCCTTTTTTATTATTATTTCTCTGTAAGAGAGATCYTGTGGACTACCCAGAACAAAAAAAAAAACCATCTTATAATTGCCAAAAGGTTTAAATCTATAACCAGTATGTTGTAAAAAGAAATTGGATTGCCCTTTATGCACATAAAAATTTAAAATCTTATGGTAGTATGCGTTCGTAATGTAGTTGGTAATGTGTTTCTTTTACAGGCAGTTGTGACAAGGAAATCTGTCCTGAAACTGGCAGTTTACTTCCAGCACTGTAAGAAAATAATGTGGCTAGTCATTGCGACTTCTTGTCAAAAGGGAATGTATAAAATTATAAATCTGACATGACAATTATGTAAAAAATAGATAATTGCATCTGTTATTCTGTCTCTACAAATATTCTTTGTTCTTTATACTGGATCCTTTCATTGAAATAAGCACTACTTGGATTCTGTATTACTTAAGGGACCAATTTTACTCTCTTGTTCAAAACGCCTCACACTATGCAAGCCTTCTGCTTGAATACCCATGGCACTATCAAACCCAGGTACYTCACAGGCAGGTCTGTTCTCTTAGACAAGCATTTAACAGACCTCACCTTCAACATCTTCTGTTCCTTCATGATATGGAGAACTCCCCCTGAGAAATCTGCACATAGCTGATTACTACAGTTTGCTTTCCAAGGGCTGTCATGCCTTCCATATCTGTGTGTCCAGTTCATGTGATACAAATGCAAAGTGTACTGGGTTAATCAGTCAGGGGTGAATGTAATCTCCAGTTTGTCCTGAGTGATCTGTAATGAATAGATGAGACACAAAATGAAGAATCCTTATTCAATGAGAAATTAATCTGAATTACTTTTTTGGGGGTGGTTTGGCTTTGGAGTTTTTTTAAGTTTTTTTATTCTGATTGTAGACATCTTCCCACTGCCTCTGGTTATTTTGTRTAAGTATATTTTGCCTGGCTTTAGACAAGAAGCAGAGAAGTTCCTCCAGTCCATATGATTTCAGTGTTGGCTCTGGGCTTCTATGCATCACACAGGGAGGCTGCATAGCATATGATTTATACTATGCATATACATTTAGATTAACAGAATCTGTGGAGTTTTTTCCTCTAAGAAACTCCCTAGATTGTCTCAGTAGACACACTAAGAAAGAAATGAGTAGCAAGTGTGACAGAGATGAACATGGTATTTTCAATCTCATGAATACTATGGTTATCATGTGATTGCTTTTATGGATTTTAATTAAACCTGTAACACAAAAATTGAATTTCAAGATTCAAATTTTGCTGACAAAATTTGGATGAGTACATACAAACCTAGCAAGGCTATTTCAGAAGTAGAAATTATTTAAAAAATCTACACAAAACATCATTGCAATTTCTTTTCCTGCTTCATAAATCTGGATAAATTCAGGTCCACGTTTGGCAAGTCACGCTATACACAGGTATGGTACACTGTCAAATAAATCTTCTGATATATACTTCTACATAATTCAGGAAAAAAATAATTTTCTCAAAGAAAGTCTTTATTCTTTGTTCTTTAATATACACATAAATCTCTGTTTTTCATATACCTATCTTCAGTAAAATAAATTAAAAGTGTCATGCATGCTCAGCTTGAAAAGGAAAATAAAAGTATTAAAAAAAAACTTAAAAAAAATACAATGCTAATCTTAAATTATTGTAAACAGTTACGAAGGACTTGCTTTTTAATATTGATATTCCATGTTTCTAAAATAATTGGTAATTTGTTATTATTCAATCCCCTTTTTTTTTTTAAATAAGCTGTCATTCTTCTATTTTTTCTTGAATAGAATCACAGAATGGTTTGGGTTTGAAAGGATCTTAAAGATCTTCTAGTTCCAGTCCCCCTGCTATCAACAGGGACATCTTCCACGAGACCATGTTGCACAGAACCCAATCTATTAGTGAACACCTCCAGGGATGGGGCATCCACAACTCYTCTGGGCAGCCTGTGCCAGTGCAACATTGTCATCACAGTAAAGAATTTCTTTTCAACACCTATTCTAAAACTCCTCTACTTCAGCTTCAAATCACTGTCCCTTGTCCTGTCACTACATGCCCTTGTAAAAAGTCCCTCTCCAGCTATTTTTCATGCTCCCTTTAGTACTGGAAGGTGCTATAAGCTCTCCATGGAGAGCTTATTTTCTGCAGCTGAGCAGAACTGTTYGAGCTTTCCCTCATGGGAAAGGTGCTCCAGCTCTCTGATCATCTTTGTAGATCTCCTCTGTATTCAGTTAGTGATCAAGTTAGTTGATCACTAACTTGTAATTCATTAACTTTCCTTGACCCTTAACTATTAGCGCCAAAACAAAACAGGATAGGTTAACCAGGAACCTTTACTTTTGTTCAGAAATGCAGTATGCCTGAAGAAATCTTCTAAATTAGAAGGGAAAATACACTCAATTCCAAGATTTCAAACACCCTTGTAAGCAAAACCATAGAGAATGTGAAAGGCTAGTACAAATTAAATTCTCTCAACATAAGCCTAAGTAATTTAAATGGTATTTTTTAATTACAAGCCAAACAAAGCTACTTTCCTTTTCAAAATAATACTAGTAATAAATCTCGTCATTGGCATAATGGCTTAGCAGTGAGATCTCTCATCTGGTTGTTACTAATTTTAGGAGATCAAACCCACCAATTCCCTCAGAGAAAGCTTTCCTTGGCTGTGGATATGGGTAAGTGCTAAGAATGAGAGGCATGCACCATTCTTACTGAGTCTGAGCTGTTTTGGAAGAAATAATTAACAATACATTTATTCCAGAAGAGGCTAGAATGCAGTTGTGAAAGCTAATGAAGCTGATGTTTTGAGCACTGACTGTAGGGTATCCAGCTTCTCCTTCACTGAACACATATTTTATCCGAGTCATTCCCATAAAATCAATCACAACTGGTTTTCAGACAGATTTCAAAGAGATATTAACTTAGTATCCCTTCCAGTCCTGTGTTCAAGGCATTTATGAAGATATTGAAGAGCACAGGGCCAAGGATGGAGCTCTGTGGAACCCCACTAGTGACACAACCCCAGTCTGATGTCACTGTTCACTGAAACTCTTTGTGCCTGACCTATGAGGCAGTTGTATCACATGATAACCAGCTGCATGCTGGACATTTCATCCAGAAGGACCCTGTGACAGACAGTACTGAAATCAAAAAAAAGGTTACATCAACTGGGTTCCCTGGATCAGCTAGGTGGGTTACCTCCTCATAAAAGAAAATCAGGTTTCACAAGCTGGACTTCCCTCTCACAAAGACCTCATGTACTGGCTGTGACCGATGACTGAGTCATCTTTCAGATGTTTTCCAATACCTCCCAGAACAACCATTGTAAAATAATCAGGCACTGGTGAGTGAGACTGACAGGCCCATAATTTCCAAAAATAATGAAAATATTGCACTGTCGTCTGTACAGTGATGGATCTGTTCTTAACTTAACATTGATATATTGTTCCTATTAGCATTGTTTGGAATTCCTCATTGTATGACCTAGGGAATTCTTGGAAATACAATTCACTGCAAATTAAAAGAAGAAATGAGCCCTTACTTTACCGCAGAACAAAAAAACCAGGACATGACAATTTTCAGGAAAACCAGTTTTAGAATATTTAAGGTAACTACTATGATAAGGTTAATTCACTATGGTTCCATACAAATGTGATATTTTTAGATCAGTCTTTTAACACGGTGCTTTGTTTTACTCTCTGCTCAGTGTTCTCTTATGTTAGACACTAATGTTTTCAGTTTTATAAAAGGACATTGGGAACTTGTTCATTATTGAATTATTAAAAGTTAAATAAAGAGAGAACTATGACACCTTAGAGAAGATTTCATTCTGGAAATTTATTAAAGTAACCAAACCCATAGTCAATGTCTCATGAACTGCAGATGATGACAGTTTCATTGTGAAGCGTTTCTGAGAATCTGAAGGAAATGAAAGTACTTTACTGCTCTCTGGTTAAATTTACAGTTCTGTTAGGCTACATTTCAATCAGTATCAAATTATGAGTAATAATGCAGATCATGTGTCATGAGGTCTAGCAGTGTCATATCCTCAAATGATAAAGTATAATGTTTGTAAAATCAAGGGGGAAATACAGAAGTATTGTAATGAAAACATATTTTCATGTGATATGCTATATACAAAGACAAATTAACTGGAATATCTCTACCCCTCCATCAGCTTTTTAGATAAAGCAAAGCAAAGAGTTTAATCATTGTTTTTCAGTCCTTAGTTTTTGGAGATAAAATTTATAAAATTTCTACTTCCTTTAATCAAAGCTGTATCAACCTACATATCATAGAAAACTTAAAGGGTGATTTTGCAAAATAATTATATCTATTATATATATATAAATATTTATATAAAATAATTTTTATATATATATATACAATTATATATATACATATATAAAAGTATTTATCTTTTCCGCTTCAGCTCTTCATTTTCATTTTAGACATCCTGGAAAACTGAAATGAAGATATTCTCAAAATAGATCTACTTTGTTATCTTCAGATGGCATTTTCCAGTATCTTGTCTCTTTTGCTAGTTTTGTCACAGCAAATACATTCTGTGTCATGGTAGGCTGTGGGAGTGCCATGGGAGGCCATGCAAGAGTCCTGCATGTTCATCTCCTAGACAGAGATATAGGAGATCTATTTTTGTATAATTGCATATAATAAATATGAATCTTGATAAAACCATACAATCCACAGTAACTTGTACAGATAATTTCCTATCAGCAGCACCTATCAGTTCTTTCCTGAAGGGACGTTCAATATCTTCCTCATAAATACTATCTTGTAATGAGAATAAYTTATTGAGCTTTAAAAAAAGGAATATGAATCTATACCTTGATCTAAAGAATTATTTATTACATGTTAGTTTAACRATGAAATAAAGTACAGAGAAAGATTAATTTCAACAGCATTTCCATAATAGCAGTTTGTTGTTAAGTTGGCATGAAATCGAATTGGCATCTGGGTAGATACTAGACTATTTTTCAGCCACATTTCTAAACGTTTTTCCGCTGTCATACTACCAGTTCTCAAATAAAAWTCCACTTTGCTCTGATAGTTCTAAAAGGTTCTTAAAATTCCATGTAGAACTTGAAAGTACTTTAAGCAGGATTACATTGCTAATTAAACCCTTTGCAAGTCCTTTGCTTGGCTTATGTAAGAGTTTCACATTTAACAAGTACAGCTGAGCATCAAAAGCTGATATTCATTTCCTCTGTTCTGAYAGTTAAATAGCTGCCCTCCTTCTTTCTTGCTATTTACCCATTAGTAAATTGTTTTATTTTTTGCCAGTCTGGTTTTATTTTTGAAGTCTGGAGCAACAATTTAAAGTATTCTGTGTTTTTTTTTCTTTGGTATGCTTTGCACCACTAGGAGCAGAGATCTAAATGTTTAAGTTAAACCCTTGCACCGGCCTTTGCTGYGACTGAAAATCCCTTGCTGTGTGCTGGTGCCACCTAGAATATTTCAGCTCATTTGCAACTTTAGAATCTATTCTATTTTCATATTACACTTTCACCAGCACACACAGACATTCCCTKCTTCTCTCTTTAATTTTAATACTGAATAATGAACGTCATCTTGGGTGAATTCTGCCTAACCGTTTTCACCTCCATTCAGGAAACTGTCATTTATTTATCAGAATTACTTCCTGCATTTGGCCATTGCTCGCTACATTTAAATGCAACATCTGCTGAGAAGACAATGAATATRCTCTAACGAGACACCCTTTTAAGAGAGAAGCACTATTTTTTTTTCATTTTTTTGCCATGTAAGTCTAAGAGTGCACTACCTGATTGTACCAAAATTACATGCATACCATTTTACCCTTGTGAAAACCCTGTAAAGCAGACAGGTTTTGTTAATCACTCCTCCAAATGGTTCCTGGCAGCAGTCCGGCTCTGCATTTACAAAATTTCTCTTCCACAGAGACAAATAGCAACTTTCAAGGAAGGAAAAAAAAATCCCAAACACGTCTTCTCTCTAGTGGCTGTCTGCTACCTTTCAAAGATGCAATTTCTTTCCTATGTTTTCTCTTCTCTCTGCCTCAAAATTGCACATTAAAATTGGCATGAGGTCTTCCTTCCCAGTATTTCAACTCACTCCCATCTGCACACTCATACTTGGTTTAGTTTTTTTTTTGGAAAAGGGTAGTTTTAGTTTATGCAGAAATTCTTAACATTTGGGGAGTAAATGACAACACTGCCAACAAATTTTTCAAAGGTCCAYGTTTATTTTTTTAAGCATTCAAAGTGTGGCATGCAATATGTTCACTCAAAGTAGAAAATAAGTTCACCCAAGCATATTTGTGTTAACTGTTCCTCACATAAAAACAACGAAAAAGTCAGGTAAGGTTTTTTTTAGGTATGAGTAGCATGTGCATGCATAAGTGCATTAATAAAAATTTTGCAAACCCCCACATCTGTAGCTGTCTTCAGTAGCAAAAACTTTAAGCTTTCTGGCTTTTTGACCCTAATGTCCAGAAATAATTTGGACATTAACTTTTGTWCAACTGATCACTCGTTTTTTTCTGATACTAAACCAATTCCATAGAATATAATTTCTTGGGTTATATAACTTGACAAATTGTTTTGTAAACAGACTTTACTTTTATTGAATATTGATTATAATCAATATATTTAACTTGCCCACAAACTATTGATAACATTTTTCTTGTTTTGTTCTATACAGCTCATTTTTTCTGTWTTACATTGAAGAAATACATTCTTCATTTCAATAACTTTAACATAAATATTCTAGATCAAGGGAATARGAGTCATATGTGTAAGCTGGTATGAAATTGAAATCAACTGTTTTCCTAATAACATATTTCATAAAAGTATAAAGTATAAAATCATATTTAAACATTTATCTGTTCTAAGGGGATATAGAATATCTTTGTTTCAGGACTCTGTGGGAAAAAAATGCCCATCAAAGACCATATTATTGGGAAAATAGCCTTTCCCAAACTTTCATTTTTTCTTCCAGCATCACTTAATGGCATCACATTTCTTCAGTTGTGTTTCATGGTCAGATCCCCAAAAGGTTTGGATGCATTTAGTTAATCAATATTTGCCTTTTTATGCTTATTAAAAATTGAACATCTCTCTTGCTGTCCTAAAGGAAAAATATTGTACAATTCTGGTAAATGTTTCTAACAGTTTTGATAATTTTTGGCTAATATTAGTTTTTATTTATTTATCTTCATAGGCACAGATTTYCTGAGGAGTGAAAGGAAAAAAGAATTGGTTGCATTTCTGTGTCACCTATTTCTGTCATCGYCTTCTTCATATCCAGACTTTGCTACTCACTGGCTCACTGCAGGCACATGCTCATGCAGTGAAAACACAAATATATATAAAGGCACTGTAAGCAATAGATTCTGGTGGAGATGGAAGCATGACGTAGAGTTAGAAGCTGTCTTAGCTATTTAAAGCTCAGTACATGGAAAGCTCCCCTGACTTTTGACTGTGACATTTCTTCTACTTCATGTGATATGTGATCTGAAGCTCACCACAGCTCCAGTTGTTGGACCTTTTCTATTAATTTTGCACTTCCTCTCTCCTCCACTGCAGCTATAAAACTGTTGTCATGTAAGCCAGCTTGCTTTCTGGTTGAGCTACACCGTGCGGTGACAATGCACCCTCTAGCTGTCTATGTAGTTTCAAATCTGGGATAAATTACTAGCCCAACAAACATTTTTGCAGATGTTTAAGTAGGAGAGGTGTCTGCCCCTGCAGAGATTGGGTACTGGAGCCAAAYGTGGCATGCTGCATCAGCTGGAGGACTGCTTGGCCATGCATTATAGCACAGCAGGCCTGCCACTAGCATGGTGCCAGCCCACAGCCACAGTGGTTTAAACCTTTCCAGCAGCCAGCTCTTGTGCTATTCCCTCTTCCTCACTTTGCTTAAAGTTACAGACCCACCAGGGYAGCCAGAGGAAGAGGTCAGCAAAGCCATTGCTCAATGCATTGCCTTTGCTAAATGTACTTCTACCAGTATTTTAACACTTCTGAGAGGATGAGGACCCGCGCCAGAGACAGTGCCCCTTGCTGCCCTCTGCTCCTGCCCAGCAGGCCAGAATGGTGGCAAGGAGCTGATTGCAGGAAACCTTTAGATGGCCCTTAAAACAGATTTTGTCTCCAATGGTGTTTTTTTTCATATTTCCTTCCCTATAAAAACTATTTTTCTTGACACTTTTAGTGGAGCTAACACATTTTAAAGCAGCAAGTTATTTTGAATAGCAAAGTAATAACAATGTTAAKGAAATAAAAGAAAAAGCAATAAAAAGAGAGCTTTCAACTCCAAAGTTTCTGAAAGCGGTCATTGATAAATCATATCCAGTAAAAATTGCTAGACATTTATCTTTTCTTCCACTCAAATTAACTTTGTTTTGTAGTTTTGGGGTTTTTTTCCCCTCACATGTTTATAAGTGCAGAGGCAACTAAAACTGAAAAACAACAGCAAATCTTTCCCATTTTTATTTCCCTGTTTGAATAGATTCAGAACTTTTTTAGTATTTACCCACATGGAAACATCTACCATCTGGTGGGCATACTTTGGTCAGGCATTTTGCTCCCAGTAGTCAGGATATCTTGGAAAAATTCCTAGTTCTTAAAAAAGAAAACAAACCTTTGTCTGTGCCAGCATAGATTGTGGGCCAGATGCTCATCTGAATTGCCCTGCTGTGAATAAGAACTTTCAATACTACGGAAAAAGCAAAAGATCTGCCTAGGGTTTGGYTTGCTTTCTTTCCTTCTTTATTTTCTCTTCTTCAATTTAATCAAATAATTAAATAGACCAAGAAACTAAAATAACCCCAAAAGTCTTTTAAGGGGAAAAGAATCTTCAGTTTAACTTGGAGCAAGAAAGCTTAATGTTCCTTCTCTTTCACAAAAGGGAGTGCTACAGCACATTTCCCAAGAATTTGAACTTTTGAATCTCAGGAACTTGGGACAGAGGGCCTCTTCCCTCTTTCCTTATCTCAGTATGAGCTACAGAAAAGCACCTTTCTTCCAAAAGTCTTTATTCCAAAGGATAAAATTAATAATTTAATAAATGTGGGGCACATATACTAGAACTCTTATGGGAATTTCTCCTGCTTGTCCCACTCTTGTAAAATTCYGTGCCTTCATTGCACTTGCATTAGCAGACCCAGTTTTCAGGTTTCAGTCTTTAATGACATAAAATGTAAAAAAGAGGAATTATTTCTCCTCTTACTGTTTGCTTCAGCTCACTGCAATTTTCAGACAAAAATGCAAGGGACGCAAAGAAACAATTAGGAAAAATGTTTACAGCCTTCAGGATAATTGTTCATTTTTAATCCCTTTCTTTGGAAAACAAATATTTTTTCCYATATGGCACCTCAGAACAAAGCT
>NW_026623464.1:448132-451419 GCF_030028575.1 Malurus melanocephalus
TTTTTTTCCTCTTTTACTACTACAAACGAAAATATACAAAAAGAAGTGGGGCAAAATTTCTAGAATATTCTTACACTTTTCTTTTGGAATGAACTACCRTGCTTTGGCAGTGAGCACGTGGGGTGCCACACTGGATACCATCTAATCAAAAAAAGAGGGAAACTATTTTTGCTTAAACTATTCCTGAGGCTGAAGATTGCTATTTCATAGTTGCAGAAAAGGAATCAGATATAAGAAGGGGACAGCTGTATCAAAGCAAAGGATGACTGAGATGTCTCTAGTGCTCCCAAAATATTCAATAATTAAAAATATTCCAAACAATACAAAGACCACTGAAATCAAAAGGAGTGTATGCCTTCATTTGATCAGGTTTGATCACTTTCTAATTTAGAAGTTGTTTCTAAACATTAAACTAGTCATAGTGATGGCACTTTGAGACAATTGCCATGAAAACACTGTTGGTATTGAAGTTTTTTACACAATTATGTTCAGAGTTACACAGAATTTATTTAAAATTTATTCACTATTATTTCCCCTACACAAAAAATAGGGTTTTAGTGGTGCTACTCATGTGTTTCCACAAAGTATGCTGGTACAAGTACCCAGAGAATCAGATGGTGAATCAAATAAGGAAATATAATACGGACTATAATCAAGCAATAAATAAAAACTTTGGTGTTAGCTAAGTCACCATTTGGTCATATTTGCATTTGTACTGGCATAGCTGAGGGACTGGAGGTAACATGATTCAGTTAGGCAGAAAGAAGACATTGCATAGCTAATGGCTGAGCATTGTGTACACACCCAAAGATATTTCTAAACCCTTTCCTTTAGTGTCTGTATTAGCACAAACAATAATCCTATTGTCTCAGACCTGAAGACTTAAAAGCGATAAATGAAGAGGGAGAGAGAAAAAATAATTAATCTAAGAAGATGAAATAGAGCAGAGAAATATTAAGAGTTACCAGGGCCATAAAGTAAAACTATTTCAGAGCCACAAGCTGGGYCCACATCTCTGTGTGTCCTCATTGTTCAGCTGCAAATATGTTCTCATTTTATTTCTTTGGCCTCTTGCAATTTTGCAAAATATATAATCTCATGGCCATAAGAAAAGCGGTCTCAAAATAATCATTGCCTATTAGCTTATGTAACTTAAAAARCAATTCCCCTAAATAAATTCTCTGYAATTTAATTCATAATTCCCATTACATTTTTGTTAAGTATTTTTATATATATAAAGATTTTCAACACTGTAAAATCATGATGATTTAACTTTAGCCTAAAATCCAKAAATCAGACTTATTTGAATAACAGATATGTGATTTAAGTCTCCATAGCCAAATAGGTGAATGTCACTGCTAGCAGACTAGCAAGGACAACTGAGTATAAACCAAGAACTTAATGAATAATAAAGAAATTATAAGTACGCTAAAATCAGAAAACTATAGAACAATCTTCCAGTTGTATTAAAAAGGTCTTCAATTAGAGCTGATATGTCTACCAATTCTTTTCCAAAATTCATAAACTTATGTGTGTTTCTAATATATTGTAGCAGTATAAATAAAAATAAATGTGCATGGCATGTCATTGATAATTATCAGCAGAGTGCATGAGGTTGCAGGGAATAGGCACCATTACTRCTGCAGGACCTTGGCATTATCCCAGTTTGTGTTTAGATGTCAACATCAGCATATCCCACAGTTTCCACTGCTGTGTGAAGGTTCCTACTTCACCCAAGACACCCGAGAGTGCAATCAGAAGACAATTATAGAGGCAGACCTCATTGCCAGTAAACAAGTTTCATAACAAGAGCATACGAAGTCAGGGCACTGTGGAAGGAATGTTGTGGGAATAAACAAAGAAGAGTGATTTTTTGGCATCGTTTTAAACCTAGGGATAGAAAACAGAAGCATAATTGAATTGTCCTGTACAATTTTCTAATGCAATTTCCACATTCACTTGATTTTTTTTTTTTTTTTTGGGAGTTGCATGGTTTGGTAAAATAAGATTTTTTGTTTGCAAGATTAAAAGGAGCTTTCAGCTTTTGAAATTATGGTATTGAGAAAAATTTGTTAAAGTATGAGAGAGAAATTCTAAGGTTGGAAAGGATAAAACTACATACAGGTCTGGACACATATGACCTTTAATAAAGTAATTTTAAAAAATGTCAAGGGTTTCAAAAAAGGGTTCTAGTGCAGTAGGCTCACTGGGATGTGAGGAGAGACTGACAGATATCAGAGAGTCATAGCACAGACCATTATCGGATGGATTTACAAGGGCAGGAGAAAATAAAGATGGAGAATGAGAACCAATAGAATTTGTACTCACATGAATAATTTTCCCAGAGCTGTCACTTTAAAAAGCCAACAATWCAGACAAAATTATATTTCCTATTGTTTTTTTCTGTTTTGGTTTGTTTWGGTTTAGTGGTACAATWGAAARTAACAAATTCTAATGGGGCCTATGAAGTTACATTTGGAGATGCCAAATCTCTACTAGTATTAAATGAAAATTTTCAGTGTGAGGGCTGGGTGCTGAGTTATGTGCATCTTAAAAAGCCCAAAGCTGAATTTGGATCAGAAGATATTTTCTATTGAAGCTGGTCTCTTTGGGCATTTTCARCCTATTGTCTCTTTTTTAAATAAGATTTTTTTAATATATATCTGTTTCAGATTAATGTAAAAATATTTTTGTACTCACAATATCGAATATTCTCAATGCTTATTGGTTTAAATTAAAAGTTAAGAAAATTGAAGAAAAGGTGCAAAAAAGAAAAAAATAAAGCAACATTACATCATTTTCAAATTAATTTAACTTGATGCTAGTTATATAAATGGAAATAGTAGATGGGGAAATGTTGTAATTGTTTGCAATTGTTAACTTCAGGAGTACGTGTTCAGTACAATTTTAAGYATTAATAGATACTTTTGGTATTGAAGATATATGGAATCCAGCATTAATCAATAAGGTAAGGGATTTTAGGTGGTGAACAGCCTTCCAAAGTGACAGCTGGTGACCAGATATTACTCAAAATAAAAATCAATAATAAAACTCAGTATTGAAGTAAGATAACCTCGTGCATCCATATTGAGGAGAGAGAGCAAGGGGGTCTCCAGAAAGCTGTTCATTGCATGCCAGGTTGGGTTAAGTGCCAGAGAGAGACGGTTCCTCTCAGGGTGCTCCYCTCACAAGAGGATGTAATGGGAACAGGATGATCAGCTTAGACAAGGCTTTCAGTGCTAAGTGCACTGACTGAGGGACATGTACCCCATGGTTTTGTCTGCTTG
>NW_026623464.1:451469-458378 GCF_030028575.1 Malurus melanocephalus
AAAAAAAGCAAAGTGCAATTCTTGCAACCAAGTGGTTGTTATACCAATTTCAATTAACAGCACAAAAACTTCAGGATCGGTTTGAAAGGCTTCCCATTCTCCTGTAACATCTTGTGGCTTTTATTTCCCAGGCACTGATGTTTTRCCCTAGTCATTTCAAAGTGCATATTTTCAAGGAAGATTGACTAATTAATGTTAGTAACATAGGATTACTTAGGTTGAAAAAGACCCTTAAGGCCATCCCATCCAACCATTAACCCAGAACTGCCAAGTACACCACTAAAACATGTCCCTAAATTCTACACCTGCATGTCCTAAATGCCTCCATGGATGGTGACCTATTTCCCTGGGAAACTTGCTCCAGCTTGACAGCTTTTTAGCTAAAGAAGTATTTCCTATGGTATTAAAGTCAATTTTGTTCATAACATACTTCCACGCTCTAAGAATTGCCTAAATTGGTAAACAAGCTTGCATTAGAGAAAAAAAAAAAAAAAAAAAAAAAAAAAAAAAGCAAAAAAAAAATGTTGCAAAGTTCTCACAAATTGAACATAAAATTTAAAACATATTTTAGCATTATTGAGTTAATTATATTCTTCAGTGGTACAACCTATGGGTCAGAGGTTTATGTACATACTGTGAATACCAAGTTCTTAAATGCATAAAAGCTTGATTACAAGGTGGTCAAAGCATCCGGCGTGGAAAGCTACTGTGTCTAATTCCAGCAATACAAGACCATCCATAACAGAATCTGACCTTTTCACAGTTCACTTACAGAGTTCTTGCCCAAACCTTCATTAGGCTTGCCCAATGATCTTTACAGAGTGTGTGCTGGAGTCTGTGGCTAATAAGGAAAGAAAATATTCACAATACTGAGGTAAATATCAGCTATTTGGCTTTATCCCCACCCCCTCCACCCCCTACATTTGTTTGTTATCTGGAATAAGGGTACCACCTACTGGCCATCAAGTTCTTTATGAAATTATCTGAAAACACCTTTTGTCTTCTGCTCAGTGGCACTTATTCCTTCTCTATTGATTAAAGCAACCTAATTTCCCATCATTTTGTACCATGTGGATTTGAACAATTTTTTTTTTGCTTTTATATATGCTATCAGTGCAGGTCAAAGAATTGAGACTGATATCCAGGAGGCTGACTATTCTTGCTTAAGTGTATAGTTTTATTGATGCAGGCAAAGATTCACATCTAAAGGAACGGCATGATTTCATTACTCTTCCCTGCACAGAAATGTATAAAAATATCCTTTTACCTCTCTCTCTGTTAAGAACAGAAGAGGTAATAAAATCTTCTTACTAATGATTTTCAGCTCAGGGRTCTGACCCCATTAGGCATATTTTCTGCCTCTGCAGATTTCATTTCCTGCCAGCACAAGAAACAGGGAAGAGAGCAGAGAAAGGTAAAGCTCCATTTAGGGGCAGCAAGGGTCCACATGTAGATCATGATGTCCCTGTCAGAACAGGGTGATCCAGCTTGGGCCAGGGAGAGCTCTGCAGTCACTCTTCTCACTGAGCATTACTCATGAAGCATCACTGATTGTTTCTAGTCTCACATTTAAGGACAAATTCCTGAAAGTTCTGGTTTACATGCCTTAGTCTTACCCACACAGAATTTGGGGCATCAAGCTAGTATTTGCAGGGTTTTATTTTCAATAAAACTGGTAGATTGCTAGCTGTGTTTACTAATTTTGTGACATTAAGCAGAGAAAAATTAGACCTTTGCCTAAAAATAAGACAAAAAAGAACCCAAGTTTCCTAGCAGTGACAARGGAGACTGCAGACTAATTCTTCACTCACTTCAGGCGAAGAACAAAATAGAAGGTTTTCTGTCTTCTCTCAAATAAATTTTGACTGCGATGAAGGCTGTGTACAAAACTGCTTTTGATGCTGCATGTAGCACAGATTTTTTGGGGGGAGTATGCATCATATGCAACAATAATGGGCTGTACTGGGCCTGACTGGGATAGAGTTAACTTTTGTCATAGCAGCTCAATAAGTGCTATGGTTGATATTTGTGATCAAAACAGTGCTGGTGACGCACTGATGTCATGGYGATTGATGAAAAGAGTCTGCACAGCACCCAGGCCATCTCTGCTTCTCATTCTACCCTGAGGCTGATTAGGCTGGAGGGTGCAAAATAGTTAGAGAGGGAAAAGGCAGACAACCCAAACTAACCAAAGAGATATTCTGTGCCATATAGCATCATGGTCTGCCAGCAAAAAAGGGAAAAGATGAATTGCTTGGTCATTGGTCTATCTGAGAGAAGTAGTGAGTGAACTGTTTGCATCACGAGTTTTGTTTTCTTTCTTCTTCTTTTTATCCTTCATTTATTACTTTTTAAAAATTAATGAAAAGACACCCAGATTTTTTTTTTGTTTTAATGTTCCTTTCTTGTTCCCCCATTCCACTTTAGTGGGGAATGAATGAGGGTTGTGTGGTTCTTAGCTGCCTACCAACATTAAACCGCAACACATGGAGAGAACTGAAAAAGCCAAGAAAAAGGCAAATATTTAAAAATATTTTTTAAAGTATTATGGACCTTAAGAATCTCTTTGGGAAATAAAGAATTTCTCTGGTGCAACAGAACTTAGGGAAATGGAGCAATGTAATACAGACTGTCATGTTAGTTTTAAAAAGGAAAGAGAAGGACTCATTAAAAATGTACGATATTTGTTAAAAAAACCCTCACTTGGAAAATGATGCTGTTTTTCACTCCTTAAAAGTTAACATAAGTTGAAACAAAAATTAAATCCACCCTACCTAAAAATATTGAAAATTAATTCATGTTACAAAACACAATTTGTGAAACTCATTGCCAAATGATAAAAAAAGAATGAACACCTTACAAAATTGGCAATATAATTTATAACAGAGCCAATCAATGCCTCTATCTTACTCTAAGTATGATAGCTCTCATCTTGTGTTCATAAATATCTGTGGAATCAGAATGGTACAGTCTTCTGAGTCATTTTAGCGGCACTTTGCTCTGAATCTAGCTTTCCCATTCTCTCAGCCATATGGCTTAAATATGAACTTCTGTTCCCAATAAATTGGAGTTCTTGTGTGGAGTTCTTGTGTGGAGTGCAATTGTGGTCCCACACAATTGCACAGTGGAAATGATACCTGCTTTATATAGCACAATTGAACTACTCTAGGCATGTGCTTCAAAATCAAATTGAAGTTAAAATAAATAAAATTCACCAATTATAATCTATACACTATATTGATTTTTCAGAAACACGGTCCTAATTTTTTTAAAGTTATATCTGGCTCCGTCCGGACTGAACCAAGTAGGAGAAGAGTCATGGATATTGAACCAAATTTAACAGGTAGCCTCTATTAATGCAAAGGGCAGCAGCCAGGTGTCTGCACATTGTGTCATCCTGAACACAGCCTCACTGGAAAGAGCAGGCAAGGCAAACAGAACCTGTCTCACCACGTGTGTGTGGCAGCTACTGTGAACATATGCCACATCCAACATTCTCCTGATAGTTGACATCTCTTCCTCCCTGGCACACAGGAAGGGCTCAGCAACTCTGCACCATCAAAGCTTCTCCCCTGCCAGCTGCATTCCTGCTGGCTTTCTAGAGTCCAGAGACAATCCTTCTAGCAAGTACATGAAAGGCAGTTGTTACAAAGCCAATGCCAGTTATATCCACAATGTGCTATTAGGGCTGCTTAAAATGTTATAGCAAAATATTTTCCCATTAAAAAAGCATGATGGCTGCCTGGCCTTGGCACAGTCCTGAGGGCTGGCTGATCTTGCTAAAATTCCAGCAGAAACTGGCAGACAGGCTGACCCTTGGCTGTGACCATGTCATTGASCTCAGCAAGACTCTTAACTTTCTGCAAAGCTTTTGCTGACTTGCTGGTGTCCAAGACTGCATAAGGTGCCTGTCTATAAGTCTGCTCAGGTCCTTCTGCTGTAAATTCCCCAACATATGGTGGTAGCATACCTCAATTCCCCAAACAATTTTCTGTTATTTTCCCAATAATATTTGGCATGCCTGGAGCATTCAGCTTGTGAGCCTAACAGGTGGCAAAAAAGAGGTGAGACATTGAGGATTCTGGTAAAAATCTCCAGAGAATATTTAGTTCTAAATAAATACCAATGTAATTGTTTGGTTCTTGTTTACCCTTATTTTTTTCTAGAAAGATTATTTTTTTTTAATAGACATATGTTTTATTTCCAATCCTGTTGTGCCCACAATATTTAACAACATTTGTTGGTGACAACACAGAAAGAACATGATGACCACAGARAGAACACAGATACTATCAACTTATATTGAGAACTCTGGTAGTCCATGAATTTTCACTAGAATTTATTCCTAAAATTTTATTTAAAAAATTGGGGAGGAAAGGGCCCCAAATGGCACAAAGAAGGAAATCTTGCTAACGATTTTTTTTAAAGAGAACAAAATCAAATTCTACCAAGACCTAACATATACAGCAGTAGCCTATAGTCTATATGATAAATCTTGCTTGATATTCAGCAAAATATTTTGAAGCAT
Organism: Malurus melanocephalus; assembly: GCF_030028575.1. Taxonomy (NCBI): domain Eukaryota; kingdom Metazoa; phylum Chordata; class Aves; order Passeriformes; family Maluridae; genus Malurus; species Malurus melanocephalus. Next base: position 455,998 of record NW_026623464.1, read on the forward strand.
TTTATGTCACCATGTGGAAAATTCTGTCATCTTACAGAACAGATATATTGAGAAATACTGAAGTGTGTATTTCGTTTTAAGAACATCCTTAARCCCCTTAAAAGTAAATCCCTTAAAAATAAATAATTGAAGCAAATAAATTGAGTTGAGAAATGTGAAAATTACATTGTTTAAATGGATTTGGTGCTCTAAAGCCTCAAAAGACCATTTAAGACAACTAGTATTAGGAAACGAAATCTTCCCCATTATCAAGACCGGTGAACTTTCAAAAGCTTTGACTTTCTTTTTATTTCCACCAGATGGTGGTATATTGCAAAAAACTACTCCTGAAGACCACTTTTCCTCAAAGCCTAAAAAGCAAGGAAAAATCATCAGTTAAGAAGAACATATTGAAGCTAAATGAGACAATACAGATCTTACAGAAACAAAGTCCTCGATTTTTTTTGGTTATATCTGACCCCATCCAGATTTTTGTARGTGGGAGGAGTATGACTTTTCTTCTAGTCTCTTCTTTATTGTGTACAATTTCAGATAGCTTTATTTTCAGAAGATGAAGTAGGAGAGATATTCACAGCTATTATATTTTAATCAAATACTTTAATATTTTTGTATTCCACTTTAACAGTGATTCCTGCCTACACTGTTTCCAACTATTTTTTCTTACAAGAGTTTACTAGTTGCAATTTTCTCTCTCTCACCTGTAATACTGGTGCACCTTTCTGGTGAATTAAGTGCAAGATCCTGGGCACTCCAAAGTAAATTCTTAAACCTTAAATAGATATGATATAACTCCTGAATGTTTTGAATGCTTTGACATCAGGTCAAGAAAGATTTAACTTTGGCTTAAAGATTTTCCTTGGCTTCAATGCAAGAAGATTCCCACTGATTCTGAAAGCATTGCTTCAGCTGACAGATGAGCATGTGCATAAAGTCTCATCAGCCTTCCTATCACCTCCTTGAACTGAGTAATTCAGTAGAAATGCTGGATTTTGAAATCCTCGCAGGGTATGATATTTTTTGCAAGTGCCATGGATATTGGTGGCACGGAGTGGTGTGACCTGTGCTGTTTCAAGATTTCTTCCAGGTAGTTTATACTGATGCCTTAGGATTTTTAGTTTCTATTTTTATGCATCTGTATTTTTGTACTTCTCTAGTACAGCACTAAACACCACCGTTCTCCCAACTTTAGACAAAACAATCCCTCTCTGAGCCTGAATCCAAGGACACCTCGCTGTCTCAGAGCCCCAAAATATGTAAACAGCAGGGAGTTGAGGCGGGGGAGCAAGTTTGGGGTGGTTGACATCATGACCTGAAGATCATTGGAGAATTAAGACCCAATATGTTAATAAAGCAGAGCTTATAAAAGATTAAGATCTCGTGACTTGGTGTCCATTTTGGGTGTAGCCTCTGGAGGAGGATTTGTCTTTCCTATTGTACCAGTAGGCCTGTTAGACCTGWATTAAAATTGTATATTGTCATTCTCTTAAGTTTGTCTGGCCTCTGTTTCAGATTAGCTTGATTGATAAAGCATCAATACTCTTACACTTCTTCTACAAGTACTGTGGTATTGTATTCAAATCTTTATATGTAGACATTTCAGCGCTTACAAGTTAAAAAAAAAATTGCTAAAGATCGCCTCATTAAAAACTTTCCATTTGCATCAGAGAMTAGAGAAGTACTTTCTTCTATTGAGAAACTGTTACTTCAGCATCTGAACTGAATGGAAGCTCTGTGTTACCGGTTTTAACAAAGGAAAAACTTAAAAGGCAAAATATAATGCTGTTGTCTACGCTTTATTCACTGTYTCTCCAGGCAATGCCTTGATATGCATTCATGAGTAAAAGGGTTCAGCTTGCTAATCCTTAAGTTCCAGAGGCTGAGCTTGGGGCCCCTGGGAATACGATGTTTAACACAAGTCCTGACACTCCACCCTAAGCTGTGTGGATCTGAAAAGCAGGCTTCAAGCCTGGAGCAGGACTGTTTTCTAATTATCCTCTGCTCATGTGAAAGTCAAAGTCTTAGAAGCTAAAAGTAATTAAAACAGTTATTCTACCCCTTGGTACCAAACATGAAGCAGCCCAAACTCCCAGCTCTGTCATCTATGCTCTGCCAAATTATTGTCTGCTCTGTTGACTGCTGCCCCCTCATCTCTGTGCTCACCAATAATRCAGATCCTCATAAGACCACTGATCATGAACAGCAGATATTCRTTTGGTCTCCCTACTTTGGATTGCAAATTGTCTGCTATGTCAGTACAGCTGAACTCTTGTCATTCTCTACTAAACTTCTTGTATTTCCACTCCTCTCCTCAAGTCCACTGTAGAAACTAACCTACCAACCCACAAAAGAAGACAAAAGGAAAATACATGGTTGGTTTTTTT
>NW_026623464.1:458393-462810 GCF_030028575.1 Malurus melanocephalus
TTTTTTTGTTTTAAAATCAAGTGTTCCTCACAGCTTGTGTCATGGAAACTTTTTAATTAACTCACAGCTCTATTTACATCAGAAAATGGGCCTGAACCTTGTTAAAGCAGGAAATTTGATCAAAAAACTATGACTGACTTGAAAAAACTTTTCAAGGGGGAATTTGCACATTGTGTATTGCCTTGGATTGTAACTGGTGCATTTGAAAAAGTTTGAGCAAATAGCAGCRCGCAGAAAGTACTGTTTTCTAAAAGGCAGTCTTAATTGACAYGGTACAAATCAGGACATGAAGACCTGTTAGCAGCTATAGAAAAATTGATTCCTTACTTCACAACAGGTCAAGCATTGTCTTGTCAGAATAAGGTCTAAGATGCTCTGCTGCTTAATAAATTGCTGAAAAAGAAGAAAAAAGGCACTAACYTGACAGTCGGTCTGTCTCAATTCTTTTCCTTCTTGTCTTCTTCTTGTCCAGACAATTCACCAACTCACCACTCTCCCCTTTTCTTTTGCTAAAGATTTAAAGGAAGAGTACAYATCTGATAAAGAGTATATTACAAAATTTTGAATCCACAGTTCCAGAATTAAATCATATCCTGAATTTTATAATGATAGTGCATAAAATCTGATCCAAAAATCAACAGTAATCACAAACTTATTGGATGGAAAATTGTGATTKCTAGCCCAAATGTTATGGTGGGATCAACATGACATCTTTGTCCCTGTTTTATTCATTTAGCTTTAATATAGACCATTTTCTCTACTTTTTGTTTGAGTTTCTTATGCAATTTTACTCAATTATCATTTCCGGCTTACGGAAGGCTTCCATCCTATCACTTTTGCAATATCTGAGGGTTTTTTATGTCTACTGCTGCCTTGGAAGACTGAAGTTTCTCCATCACCAAACTATTTTCTTTCTCTCACTCCAACTTGTGTGTTCAGTTCAGGTCCAGTGTGACTATACAGGACACAGATTTGATTTTCTGAATGTTGGAAGGTGACCATCATGAATCAGACCATCAGTTGTGCAGCTCGCACCCAAACTAGACAAGATGAGATATGGGTCATCATTTTGGCCAGATCTGATAACACACAGCAAGAATTATGAAATATTAACTGTTTTTAAGGCYTGTTTTTTTCACACGAGACAAGCATAAGCATTCAATTTTCTTGCCAGAAAAATCAAGCAACATCCTTGCAAAGCTCTTCTTCTAATGAGATACATCCTAAGAGAGCTAAGGTAAGAGAGCAATGTCTTCATATACAATGTGTGTGTGTTTATGTGTATCATATACTCACAGAATGGTTGGTGCTGAAAGGGACCTTTAAGATCTTCTAGCTGCAACAGCCCCCTGCAATGCACCCCCCCAGGGGACCCCCTCCACATGGATCCCCTGCTCAGAGCCCTATCCAACCTGATTTTGAACACTTCCAAGGATGGGGCATCCTCTGCTTCTCTGGGAAACAAGTTCCAGTGTCTCACCACCCTCACAGTAAAGAATTTATTCCTGTGTATGTATACCTATATATTAACAAAATAAGTACTGTCCATTTACTTGACTCTTTCCCTGTTTCCCCAAACCCTTTCARCTGCTTGCACAAAGTTATGCTGTTTAAATAAGCTTTAGCTTTATATAGATCAATCTCAAGGACTATTTATCACGGYGAATTTGAGCAATCCTTTCTTATTCACGCCCATTGCCAAAGGGGCAGATGCATTCCTAGCAGAAAAGCAACGAGGTGTTTAAGTGAACAAAAATCAGGTTTTTAAACACCATGTTACAGATATTTTTGCAGTCTCTGTATCTAAATAAAGACTTTTCACAGCAAATGTCAGTTCCTTTTGCATCAAGATATGCCTTGGAAAGTGTTGCAAATAGTACATTATGTTTCTTCACACACTACWGAAAGCTGCTAATAAGGCATCAAAAATCTTTTAGCACAGCATTACTTCTTACGCCTTCTGCTTCACTGAATGTTCAGAAGAGATCTGGTTTATTACAACCTATATCCATCCACTCCACAGAAACATGGATTTCAGGTCCGGGTCAGTGTACCATCATTGAAGGAGTCTGATTTGCCACAGCTATGATAGCCACATAATCAAATCTAATTTTTTCCAGAACAGCTCCAGATTACTTTCTTTCTGAGAATATAAATTTCCACAGGTTTTCTCTGAACTTTTATCTGTGAAAACAATCTGAGAAAAGCTACCTATTTGTTGGTTTCTTGTTGCCTTTCAAGAATGAAACAAGTTTCTGCTTTATGATAAGGCCTTCACTTTGGAGCTAAGTTTTTCTCAGTTCTTTTTCATCTCCCCTAAAAGGTGGCCCTCCTGTATGAACACTGGGTTGTCTTCTAATTCTGAGACAAATGTAAAAAAATAGTATTAGCTTGCTTGAGACATGGATTTAAAATACAAGCTTTTTCACACCTGGGCAGATTGTTGTTGATTATCCGAAGCTACCAACAGAAATCTGCATTTGTGTCTTACACAGTACTGACAGCCCAGGCTTACTGAGTGATTCAGCTGAGTCTGATTTGTGTATTTCTTGACCCTTGCCTCTCCTCTTCCTGATCTGCTTTCTTATTTGATCTAGTTTCAGCTTAAAAACATTAAATTTCAAACAGCTAAGTTCAAATCTCTTTTTCCTGTTTTAAAGGAAGGGCTGGGAAAGCTGGCCAGATGATTGCTCTTCCCCTACACTGATAGGAGCTCACCTATTATTTCAGAATATCCCTTGTCTTCTAGTTTATACTAGCCTATCAACACTTTAGCTCTTGGCTAACACTATTCTTTCTATTCCGCTGCCTGATTGATTAGTCTGGCAGACCCATCCAAGTATCCTGGATCTGGATGATTTTGAAATTTGATGATGAGCATTGTTCTTTTGTGTGTCTTAATATGACACCTGCTGGATTCAAGAGTCTGGGTGAGAAGGTCAGGTTTCAGTAGAAATTAATATTAACAGACATAAATAAATAAATAAAGCTCCTCTTGTTCACAAAGTTTAGAAACGTGATTCTAATGCTCCCTGGCAGTCCGGTAAATGGAAGGAAACAAAATATATTTGACATAGATTTTTTACTTATTTAGGTATCAGGGATACTTACTTCTTTTTCATCTATCTATCTATCTATCTATCTATCTATCTATCTATCTATCTATCTATCTATCTATATCTATCTATCTATCTATCTATCTATCTATCTATCTATCTATCTATCTATCTATCTATCTATCTATCTTCAGGGTTTTGCTGCCTCACTCATGAACTCGAAATGCTTGCATTTGGCAGCAACTAAAATCTCATTCTCCAGGTTCCTTAGGGAGGTCAGCCTCTCTCTTTCACTTTTCTTTGCTTCCTGGAGAGTGAGATCCAGGTACTGATTCTACCATTATGTCACAGAAGCCAGTAAACCTTATTTTTTAGATTGTCTGAAACTCTTGTTTTCTCACTGCTTTCAGTCAGTCCAAGATTTTAGATGTAGAGAAAATCAGTGATCAGAAAATCAGTCTGGAACCTTGGAGAAACTGAGAAGAACTGGCTCCTCTTTCTGCCCTCCAACATGAAATTATTATAGTGGTAGCTTGTATCTTCAATTTGATACYTCAAAGTGCAAACTGATAACTAATATTGGGGGAAAAGAAKAAAAATCAAAACCAATTTGTCTTCATTATGTGTTCAATAGGTGTAGGGTATGAGATACTGCCAATATCTTACATCTCAAAATTAAATCTCTCTAAATCTGAAAACTCAACATTTCATCCACTTTGTTCACASCACATCCATTAAATTCTTACCTAAAACAACAAGAATTTGTCTTTATTTATGATAGAAAATACAGAAAACAGTAAAAATCATACCACAAGCAAGATTTAAGAACTGAAGATTTATCACCACTACATTTAACCTTGATAACAGTAACTATTATTTTGTAATGTTTCTTTTAAAGAAAAAAGTAACAAATATATGCTTCATAGATGATAAAATTATTAATTTCTCTGTTTTACTTTTCCTGTATAGGGCATTTGCAATGTTATGGATTATAACTCTGAAAAATATATTAAATCAAAGTAAATCTCAGTTCTGTTTAATTCTGCATTAGAAAGTACTGGCAGGTCTTTTTGCTATGTATGACTATATCCAATATTTTAGGAGTCTAAGAAATAGTTAAGTTTGAAGTTTCTGAATAATTGGTATAATTTTTCTTCTATGAACTTTGTAAAAAATTGGTAATGGAATATTCAGGAAAGATGTGCTCCTCTGAAAAGACAGAAAAAGACAGAACATCTCTCAATAATTGCCTTTATAAAACGAAATTTCCCATATCAAAAGGTGTTCTCTAAGACAGGGTAGCAATCTCTGAATTAATGGTCTTCAAGATAACATTTTTAAACATAAAGTAGTTTGAGGGA
>NW_026623464.1:463255-480452 GCF_030028575.1 Malurus melanocephalus
AAGGAAAGGAAAGGAAAGGAAAGGAAAGGAAAGGAAAGGAAAGGAAAGGAAAGGAAAGGAAAGGAAAGGAAAGGAAAGGAAAGGAAAGGAAAGGACTGTCTAAATTTCAGAATTAATAACTCTTCACATTCCTTTGACTTGTACTTCATCCAGCACTCATTGCTGCTGCAAATGTAGCAGCATGGATCTTGCAGGCAATACACAGTTGCGGATGTGGCAGGCATCCTGAGGATCTCACTGAAAGTATGTACAACATAGAGACAAACAACCCAAAATGAAGGTTAAAGAGAGGTTGCAATTTCAAAGCAGTGAGGCCATCAGGAGGTAAGCAACAGCTGGAACAGAGATTTCAAGAAAGCAAGTCTCTCAGATTTCAAAATTTCCATTAACAGCTCTGAGTACCTGGCTTGATTTTATGGTTTGTGTTTTCTAATTTTTTAATGCTGCTATGCTTGTTTTTCATGAATGACCAATAAATTGAAAAGCCAACACTGATGTTTTTAGCTTAACTGACCATATTACAATTATGTTTTTTGTTTCCTTATCTAGTTCAGACTATCACTCTGAATGACATTTCTCTGGCACCTCCATCAGAGACTAAGGACAACTGACAACTGTACTTTCCTGCCACACTTTAAGCTCTGTCTCCACCAGTGACACACAGTAGCTGGCTGTATGTGGATTCAGTCTTCTGAAAGGAAGTGGGTTATTTAAAGCCATTTTAAAGCCAGTCTGAGTAATCTCTTAGCTCTGCACTGCAAAGAACAAATACACAGCCATGAGGTCGTGTGGAAAACTAGATGAGGGYGGAACAGTTGGTATCATCATTTGAGGTCGTATGCCATTATCCTGAATGTCTAAATTACGTTCAAAATGAAACATGGAAAGTGTTTCTGTTTTTTTAAAAATTACATTCTCTATCAGATGACAACCACCTTCCCTTATCCTGCTTCWTTTTAAGCTGTTACACCAATCTTAGCACGAGAAAAAATATAATGACAACTGATTTTTTTTTGTCTTATTCTTCTGTGTTTCCTATGAAAAAGTGATCTGAAGTTTCTTTTTATTTTTTCCTCTGGTACTACAAGCAGTGGATTTTGGAACAAACTGTTCTGCTTTGTTATTTCAGAGCAAAAGGTATTTTAAAATACAAATATCCTTAATAGGCCTAGGGATCTTATAGGCTGGCCAGAAAGATGTTTCTTAACCACTTCAGAGCATGCTGGGTCTCCAGTCTAATTCAATGAGTTTCATAAAATAAGTAAAGGGTGTGAGTTTACTTACTTAAGCAAAGCCCTTAAGCACATTAAGCATTTAAAACATTGAGACTGAATGCACTTAATTGCTTTGCTGCATTTGAGTCATAATGATTGTTGCAATAATTAGTGTCTGCTCAGTTATTTCTTGTCAGTGCATGCATTTAATGGCTATTGAATGAATAAACTGATTAATAATATTTGCAATGAGAAAAGGAAATATAATTAGATTTATATATAGTGAAAATACATTTTGCTTTAAAAACCCCATCCCTCCCCATGTAACAAAGGGCAACAAATCTGCGACAGGATTTGAAAAATCTCAGTGTTTGGGGGTTTTGTGGGGGTTTTTGTGGGTTGGGTTTTTTTTTTGTGTGTGAGTGGAGGGTTGAATGGTGTGGTTCCTTTGTTTGGTTTGATTTTTTGTTAATGGTTATGATTGGGGTTTTTTTTGTGACTATTTGTTGGAGGACAATTCCTCTGAGCAAATACCTCAAACTGGAAACAGGCAATTTTTCAAAAACAATGTGTGTCTCATTTTTGCTTTCTGGYGTGAGCATCCAGGCTTCACAGGTCTTGGACTATCCCTCAGTTTTGATGGTTGTTGTGGCCCCCAGTCATTTTGGACTGTTTTCCTCCTGACTGGAACCCAGTCACCGAGATCCCAAATCTCATGCACACATTACAAACACAGAACTGAAAAATGTGTAACCTTCAGGCAGCAATTGAGTCTTTATGACATGAAAACAATTTTTCCCATGCTGTAAACCTCCGTTTCTGATATCTTCCAAGACTGTCTTCAACTCTGAGACTTCCAGTTTTTTTTACAAATTTGTGGAGGGAGGGAAAGGAAAATCCTTTTAATTGTAACTATAAKATGTTCTAATTTCAACTCACCTTGCAAATGCTTCAAGTTTCTCGTGTAACCAGATTACTATTTTGACTTTTAACAGCAACAGCACCAGGACATGAAACACTTTTTGTTGTTTTTTTTCCTGAGCATTCACAGATTTGAAGTCAAAAACTCAAAATTCACTTACAAGCAACTATTTAAAATATTAATTTTGACATTACCATTAAATAGTTAGTTGATTGCATTCCCTTTCTTCCTTAGAGCTATTCCCTAATAAATTAAACTGGCCAAAACTTAAAATGCTGTGGTAGTTATTACTACTATGAAATTCAAAAAAAAAGTAAACATTTACATGTTTGAGGTGTTGCATTAATAAATTTTAAGATTCTCATTAGGATTTATGGACAATATCAATTTAATTGGTGTTATGTTGGTGTGCTTTATAAAATTGGAAAAGACTACAAGATTRAAAGCATGTTAAAGTCTTAATTTTGTACAATACATCATGCTTAAAAACTAGTTTTATTTGCAAATGTATTAGTCCAATTAATCTCAAGTAGGAAAAATTCACAATCAAGAAACAGCAACTGCAAAAAAGACACAGCTATGTTATCATCTTGATTTTCCATAGTATGTTTTCACACAAGTATGATTTTAGATTTAGATAAGATAACCATAACACACAGTTACCTATAAACTAAATATACATTGTTTTCTTCTGCTGCCTCAGTAATATGAACTTCTCTTGAGTATGTATGGTCTTCTAGCTTTGTTCACATGTAGCTGCCGTTTCAGAATATAAGGATTTTTTCTCTTCATTATTTCCTTTTCTTGGCTCGCATTTTCTAGATCAAAAGCATCTTGCTGAAGTAACTGTAGGATGCAAACAGAGAGACTTTTTTTTTTGTAATGAAGATTATAAACTCCTTGAAARTTTTATAACATCTGCCACAAGAAAAAAATTTACTATATTAGCTGCAGCATTAATTAAAAGAAATAAAAAAAAAACAAAACTCAAGACAAGAAACTAAAATCAGACTAAAGCTGATTTAGCCTTACAGAAGTGCTATTTAAATTCCACTGAAACAAATTAGATAATTGGTTTTGACTAAAGAGGAAAGCTGGTATGTCGTCCTTGAGCTAAAACTAAAACTGACTAAAAGTGTCCAAATGACTATCACTCACTCTGTTATCACACATTTAGGTTAAACACCTACATGCACCACTGGCTGGTTTCATCTTTTGAGAAATATTTTAATCTGCAACTGCCTGCAAAGCAGGGAAGTGTGATTAAGACGTGGGTTATTGCATATTTGGTTCTATGGCAGCTCCTTTTCTGCAATAAATGCACTGATGAAGAGAGTMTTTGGAAGACCCTGGTTCCCAAAGATGTTGCAGTCCTTTGCATGGACTATCCCAAATAAGCCTGCATATACAGAGCTATGATTCAGAAAAAAAATCTGGATTCAGCCAGACTGTCCATGAACCTGAGATGAATGAAGAAATTTGGTTTACTTTACAGRAAAGTGGAGAGTGACACTGAGATATCTTTTTTCACTACACAAAGCAGCTTTTGGTGTAATATCKAAAAATGCAAGTGGATCATGCCTAGTGTCCTACTGTGTAATCACTGCACTAAGTATCACAAATGGACTATAAACCATCACTATTTAAGAACAGCAATCTTCATACAATCTCAATGTCGACTTCCAGGGCCCTTTTTATGTATACGGAAACAAAAAGCAGGAGTTACCCTGCTGCCAGTTTTCTAACAATGATAAGAAAACCAGAGTACCCAATAAAATCATGTGAACACATGGGCATGCGTCCCTGCATTTTGAATCCAGTTTGCCTTAGGTCTTAAAACAGAAATAGTGAACACATTTATTTATACTTCAGCATATACTGCAGCAACCTCCTGTCTGTTAAGCAGGTATTAATTATGTGTTCTGGCATAGTGATGACTTTCATATGTTTGGTTACCTAAACGACTACCAAGAGTGGACGAAGTATGTAGCAAAGAAAAGTCCTCATTTATCTGTCAGTTCTTGTAAGAAACATACACTCAGGTCATCAGAAACTGTGATGATTCACAATTCTTACTGAAAGAGGCATATTAGAGGTATAAGAGAATATAAAAAAGGGAAGTAAAGCTCAGACAGTGTGATGGGGATCGCACAGATATGGATTGTACAACATGACTACAAACAGAGCCTGAGTTTATAGAGGTATAAAAATGTATTTGTGACAGTTGGTTTTACCTCCCAATGCTGAAAGGTTCTGCTGTGGCAAACTTTTTGGAGTTGATATACTGTCAGCATTGCTTCCAAGCTGAAGCCATCCAGGGCAGAGGGGAACTGTCTTCCTGGAACCAGATCCTCCTCATCKACCTCTACTGTTTCACCCATTTGGTTGTTTATGTTGTTGACAAGATTRCAGACATTTAACAGGGTCATTTTCCAGTAAGGAAGTTTTGCTCTGGTAATCTAGAAATAAGAACACCCACAATTTAATGTGTTTTGGGTTTTTTATAATGAGGTGTGACATTCAAAAATTTTGTTACKAACAAGTTTATATTTCTGAAGTGCTTTTAATCTGGTCAACTTTTAGACAATAAGTAAGAGTGCTGAACTTAGGACAACCCATTTATTAAGAATGCCAAGTCTGCTTCCTCGCAGCCTTGCCCCCCAGGTGGATTTACATGATGCACAAATGAAGCAGCTACCAAACCAGAATGGCAGCATTTCATAGTCATTCTGCACAGGTGCAAACAAAAACACAGATGGAAATTAATTCACAGGTGTAAATAAGTATAATGAATCAAACCCACTGGATAAATTCCCAGTTCAGGAATCCAAGCTGGATGCCTGTGGTTAACGAGATGCTCCTCCCTAGTTCAGAACAAATACCAGTCATTTCAAAATTCCCTGAGAAAAGGAGTCCCTGCTTCAGGACAAGCTGCCTGATGAGTCTGGATCTGAAGTTACAGAATCTGTAAGCCCCAGGGGTTTTGGATGCTGGAGAGTCCAGAGCCTGGGAGAKGTTAATTGAAAGTCTATGGGCTTAGAAGATGGAGCAAAGATAAAACATAGCTGTGGAAGCAAAGTATTACTGATTTGGTAACTGGATTGAGAAACTGAGACCAACTGTATTTAGGCGGTCTATAATGAAGCTGTCCAGAGATGTTACAGAAAGACAGAAATAAAGACATTTCACCATGGTTTGTTTCAACTTTTGCTTGTTCCACTATCTTACATTATGTATGAGCTTTGAAACCATTTTAAAAAAATGTTGATAAGCATTTTTTTTTTACTTTTCTATTTATATTTTTTTCCAAGAAGTCATGGCAGCAGTCTTCTTCCATTTTGATTATCAATAGGAAAAAAAAAAAAGTTTAAAACTTAATTACTATCTCATTACTGCTTTTCATGATTTTGCCATTTTCTTCATTGTCCCACTATTAATTATTTCTTTCATATTGTATTCCTTTTAGTCCTGAGTGCAAACATTAGCTTCCTTAAACTAGAACTGGTGACATAGCAAAGTCCAATCAAAAGCCAAATAGCAAAATCCTATTTGCTCCTGGCAAGGATTTCCTTGCTGTGCACATTAGGATTAGACCTTACCTATGCACTGAGATGTGGTTGCTTCTTTTCCTGGATGTATGAAGTTAAATATAGGCATTGYACTAACAGAGACATTGCCTTTTACACACATTTGACAGCTCTAATTGAGAGTGTGGATGCAGTGCTTACTTAGCTGAACATCAGGTAACCACACAATCTGTCTCTTTAGAGCACCTTCCTAACAAAGGGATCTTGCATGCAAGATTTATGTATTTTCATCACACCTTACTATTTTTTGAGGGAAAAGAAAGAAAATGGAAAGAAATGAGAAAGAAACAAGAAAAGTTGGCATCACTATTAGCATTAGTTATAAGAAGTTTCCATTTGGCCATGATCATTACTCCAATATACATCTGATACATCCATGCCTTTCAAAATCAGAATGATTTAGCTCTTTTAATAAACCCACTGTGCATTCCTGACAGCATTCTGAAAAAAAAAATAAGAAAATAGTATTTTGTTTTGAGACTAAGAAGAAAACTAATTTGAAATCTTATTTGGAAGTTTGTAATTGGTTCTGCACTGTTTACTTTGAGCTCATCTGTTGTCCTAAGTGCCCTAGTTAATCTATTGATTTATTTGAAAGGATGTGACAGTTTCAAAATAAAAATCTATTTCCAAAATATCTGATTTCATTAACAGAAGTCAAATTAGGGAAAAGACAGAATTAGGGAAAAGACAGAAAATTGGTCTGTTTTAGGTATTTTTGAAATATAAAAATATGGAACTTTCCACAACAAATGAGGAGGCTTCTTCTCCAGTTCACTTTTCTCTCCTGGGTATAGAAATGTGAACTAGCACTGCAACAACTGAATTGCAATGGAGAATGGAATCTAGAGGCTGTGCTACAGGAGCAAGTGAGATTTCTGTGTTAAGTAAGAACCAGAAATATTCCAGTGGATGGAAACAGAAGACTAAAACATAGGGAAACTTGTCATGCCTTCTCACATAATTTATAGAAACTCTTTGATCTAAAGTTACTACTTTAATTCGATCTGATCTATATATATAAATCTATATATAAAGGGACTTTATGTATTAGTAAAATACTTAAATAGCAGATTTCATTAGGTGAAAATTGTCTTAGCTTCTGCTCATGAGGTTAGAAGCAAACAATTTTGCAGTGCTGTCAGCAAGCATACTTTGTTAAGGGGATCTCTTTTTTRTCAATACAATGCATATATCACCTCAAACTATTTTTACTTGGGTACATCTGCTTCTGACTTACACTGCTACCATTAAAAATTYAGTTCAGAGTGAATTTTGGTTTTTTTAACTGAACACGGAGTTTTCCAGGTCATGTCCAATCACTGAACAGAGCAGTAACATTCTTTTTCTCCTTCATTATTACAGCAAGCATCAAAGTCAGACTGCTTTACTTACTTTTGGGGTTATGGAAAGTATCTGAGGCAGTTATCCCAAAGGCATATTTAAAAAAACCAGTTTAAGATTATGACAATCCAAATGTTCACGTTAACTTACAATATGTAATATATTTATATGTGATGTATTTTTTTTTTATTTTATATGCTTTTATATATCTTCCACACAGGTCTAAGCAATATCAACTACAGTAGCCCAACACATGTTTAGAAAACACCTACAAAATAGAAAAAGGAACCCTTATCTGCAAAGATGGAACTAATTTTTTTAAGACTAACTTGAAATATATCTGGGAATGATCTGAAGGAATAAGAGACTACAGTATGAACTAGAATTTAAAAGGTATTAATGCTGAAGTGGATAGGATTTATTTATTTCCATTGTTGAACACCACTGTGAAATAAGACTTAGATATATCATTTCTCATACCTCATCTATCTTGAATGAGAATTTAAAATCRTCTCAGAAACTGAAATAAGCTTAAGAATATTTCCTTCTTTGAAAACAGGCTTGTGTTATGCAAGACAAAAGAGATTTCCAAGTTATAATTATGATATTTTATTCCCATTTCTGGATGAATGATACCCCTGACAGTTTGCTTAAGATACTTCTTTTGTTACAATCCATACATCCCAAATGTTATTTTTCTTCAGGAAAAAAATTATCTACTTTTTGTATTATTGCCTTTATCTAGTAAAAAGAGATAAAAAGCAAWGTCATAACCAAGTAAAAATCCCAAGCTAGTGTAGGATCTCTATGGTTCCTTTACAGAACAGTAATTTAATTTTGTTCAGATTATAACCATAGAAATAATAAAAACATTATCTATCTTTAATCAGATAAAAAATTGAGTTCTGTTAAAGCAAAAGTTCTTCCATGGCATATTTTAATGCCTGCAAACCTAATGAAATTTTATGTCATGACTGAGTCAGGAAGYCAGTAACTCCCAGGTACTGACTGCTCCTAAGCAGGTGGTAGGTACCTCCTGCTCCTAAGCAGCTCCTCTGACAAGAAGGCTGAACTCTCTGGATAAATACAGCCAGAAGTAGGCATCCTAGAACAATGAAAAGCTTAGGGAGTCCACGATTTCAGAAAATAAATTTTGGGAGGGATCCCAAAGGTGGAGTATATTCTAGGGATGATATATTCTCCAAGGAATACTTTGGTTTTACTGGTTTGTTTGTTTGTTTTTCATCTAGCATAGTCTCAAGCTTTTCTGAGTTCAAGATATTCTTCATGCAAGTAGTGGTTTCAGGCAAGCATTTAGGAAGCTGGAAATAGAGTTATCTCTTTGATGTGAATAGAGTTTTCTATTCAAAACAAAAGATAGACGGAGACAACTGTCCACATGTTAGAGGCATGTCAGGTTTTGTTGTTTTACCAGATCTTCCAAATGTCTTTTAGAGTTTYATCTTAGAAAAAAAAGAAAGATAAAGCATTTTAAGGACATGTTTGATCCTTGTATCTTCATTGAGAGGTAACAGCAGGGAAGGGTGACAAACCATATTAAGTGCTGAAGATAGGTAGCAATAAGCATGACCATGCTTCTTTAAGGATGGAGTAATTCAGCATACACGTGACTTTAAAAAGCAACTTGAAAAGGGGCAGSAGGCACTGGACAGCAATCTGTGAAGCTAAAGGCATAAGGCAATTCTTCCCATAATACTGGATAGACTACTGGATGTTGCAAAGGGTATGTGCATAAGCCTGAGCTGTAGTCTTGATACTATGGTTTGCTCGCTATGTGCCTACTAAGGTAGATTTTTGTTCTATCAAATACTAAACCCACAACTGATAATCCATTTTGCTGCACTTTTAGATCTCAGCTTTCATAAACAGTATTTTTTTCCCATCTTAATGCTATTCAAATAGTTAGGATTTCCTTTGCAGATTACCAAGTCAGTGTCAAATGGAGTTAATGCAATTTAGCAGTAATTGCCCTCAAACAGAACCAGATMTCAGGTATTACACATATCATCTTTAAATTTTTCTATCACACCAGAACAATAATTTGTTGTAATGACGGTTAAAATCTAGCAGAGGGCAACAGAAAAAAAGAATTMATTTCAGTAATGAAAGGAATAGTGATATAACTCTTGTAGAAAATTCAATACAGTTAGTGTTTCCACTATGTCTTACTTTGATGTAAAGATACAATGTATATTCAACTAATGAACTTTAGATGGTGGTTTAAGGCAGTATAATGCAGAATTAAAGCATTGTCTCCAGTCTGAATCTACTGTTGCTGTCAATTTCAAATGTCACTTGCCTTGCGGCAAATACTGTGAGAATGCTGAATAGCAAGCTACATGACATAAAACAACATATGGGTATTATGGCAAACATGATCCCATTAATTGGTGCATATCTGGAGTTATTTTTGTGCATTTGGAGTTACCTGACCTTGTGTTCTGTGCTGAGAAGGAGGAAAAGATGGAAGCTATGCTCACAGATTCACTAAAGCCAGAAGCAGAAATACCAATAGCTGCAGGGTTTTCTTCCAGGTCACACTATGCTTTGCCACACAGCAAAAGAAATATTTTTGTCAGYCTCCTACATTTAAATATGTCTCAGAAAAAGAGTAGTCATTAAATCTTTCTGTACCTTAGAGAAGTGAGTGGCAAACACATTTACTTGTAATCTAAGGTTAAGTATCATGCTAGTAAAGAACACAGAAATMTAAGAACTACCAGAACTACCAGGCTAGATAAAGAAAATACATTTTCTGGCCTCATACTTCTTCTAGTCTATCCAATAATAATGTGGAAAAGATCATATTTATGTAAATACARCATATGCAACTAATCATTGGCTAATGAAAATTCTTTATTGGGGAGAAATTTCTCATTTCTCTTTTTATTTTCCATGACATTTAAGGTCCACTTAAACTTCTTTGGAATAATGAATTAAAATATTCACCCTTAAACCCATAGCATTTGTTTGATTTTGTGCTGAAAATGTATCAGACATATATATTTCTCAGATCATTTATGGAAGATAATAGTGTTGAGAAAGTGTCTATCAGCCTGCCCAATGACATGTGGAACACTTGCTGCTTCACCTTGTCAACAAGAGGTTTTAACTGAATTATTATCTATTTGTATTAAATAACATAAACATCATCCACAGTCTGGAAACTTGTCAAGGAAATGCCATTTACCAAGTTAGTATTTTCACAGTCATGTCTCCATGTTCCTAGCACTGTGATTAAATTWCTAAACCAAAATAGACATAAGTATTAACAATTTTTGCTTTATGACTGTCTTAATTTTATATGCACATAGGAAAAGTTCTGCATAAAAAAATAGCACTTACAGATTTGACTCAAGGTTAATTTAGCTTTCATCAGGCGTACTCTTATTGGAAACACATTTCCTCACATAAATTTACATCTCTGTACATAACAAAGTTCTGACAGTTTAATGAAAGTACCAGTGTTACAACTGAGGAACACGTTTAGTGTGTCACATGAACACCTTTAAATTTTCTTTGAACTGGAGAAAATCTTGCACCAAAGTAACACCTAACACTGAACTTTTCTGTCTAGACCATGGGTTATTACTTTGTGCAAAGACTTTTGGGTTTGTAATGAGAATCCATTTGCTCCTTCCCTGTCAGGTAAAGGAAGAAAAATAATTACCTTTGATGTGTACATATTGGTCAATAAATCTGCTTCTAATGCTTTCATTTCCTCTTCTGAATCTGGGAATAAATCAGAAACATATGTTTATTATTTGATCCTAAATCATGGACATTTCAATTCAGTATACAGAACTTATATATTTAAAAGAATTTTACAAAATAAACATACAAATACAACCTGCATAAAACCACAGCAGTGACCTCAAGGGACTTTGAGGAGTCTTCAGTTAACACCAACATTATGTTAAATAAATACTCAATACYTTTTTAAAGCATGATCAAGCTTATTGAAGTGAATAAAATTGTTCATTTATCTCAGTTTAACAGCAGAAAGATCCATTAAACTGCAATCCTTTCAGTATTAAAAAACTGCTGTAATATTCTTCATTATTTCCATAATAAACATTAATCACCTTTCCTTACTTTGGAAGAAAAATTTGAATATTTATTTTAAAATAACATTTTTACATAATAATTATTTAGGTAAATGGCAGTTATGATTACTTGATTAATAATCAATAGTTTTGATTATTCTTAATCAAATTAAGAATATTTTTACTGATATGATGGAATTGAGCTTGACCAGTTTATGATACAAGATCTTGATGATGTATAYATAAAAAGAAAGTATTCTGACTAGAGGTCTAGGGATTTTCTTGACTGATTTAATTGACCTTTGATAGCTCAGTAGACTTGCAAGACCTGTGATTTGGTAAATAGGGTAAAAATTGCTGTAGAAAGAGAAAACACAAAAACACATTTCTACACACAGCATCACAAGATGAAAATGAGAATCACAACAACGACCTGGTGCCTTGGTAGCAGCAATCTCGTTTTGAATTGAAAAAATGCAAAGAATCAGTTAAGCCTTTACGTTTTTCTAAACAGAGTTCCACATAGCTTTTGGCTTTCTGGGAATACCAGCAGTCCAAAACCAAACAATACACTAATATTTCAAGTCATACTAAACCAAAATATATTCCATATTCACATAGGTTGTATCTCACTTTCTTTAAAATAGTCAATGCAATTGGCATGTAAGATCMTACCACTGAGTCTGTGGATAGATTCTGCCTATGCCTTCATTGCAGGGATCATCACATGTTGTGCTGCCACTTTTCACAAACATGAGACTGTAAGGGACCACAAGCATGTGCTAACATGTCACAGGTTTCTGCCAGCACAGAAGCCACATATTACAATGCTCTGAAAAATCAGTCATTCAGTCTTAATAAATCTGACCACTCYGGTCACTCTTTTTCTTCTTTACGGAATTCTTCTAAAATATCTATACTTACTAACACTTGCTTCTCATTTATTATGAAATAAGCCTAATTTATTTCTAACTCCAAATGGCATCCATGGTTTGCAAATAAATTCCTATACTATAAATGATTCCTTTCTATTTGTAATATTTACCAATCATGTGTTTATTGAGAGGAATCACTGYTTTTCCCAGGTTAGCATCTTTGTGTGTGCTTACAAGATTAGCAAGTAAGTGTAAGATCACTGTGTCCTTTTGGTCAAAAACCATTGCCATAAATGTTTCATTGAAAGGCTATGCCCCAATTTACTGGACTCTCACCTATTCTGCTTCCTTGTAACAGTCTTGTATTCCCCAAMTCATCAGAGCAGCCCTCCTCTGTCCCTGATGTGTTCTCAAGAGAGAACAGCATGGTACAGTTTGGTTCAGAAGCCTCAATACTCAACCACCTTAATGCTTACCATTAGTTACAGAGGGCTGCTCTCTTATAGGTTTCTTTTTGGTTTGGTTTGTCTTTTGTGGCTCAAACTCCCCAAAACAGGTTAGATAACAAGATAGTCTTTTATTCCTCAGGTATTTTCAACAGCTGTGATTTGGCTAAAAAGGAGCTTTTAACAGGAATTTCTATTATTTCATAAGCTACTGCATTTTGTATTGTTGCACTGCTTCTCAATCCTGTTATTTAGGTCATCAAAAACTTCTGTGTGTTATGCAAATCCCCCTCCTCTGTAGGGATGCTCTGGTTCACCTTTGCATTCATTATTTTTATCATTGAAGCTATTGCATTTAAGTGACTTGCTCTAATGCTGATCTACAACCAGTCTTACTTAATGTTTAAATTTTTCATATTAAATAAGACTAGTTGTAGACCACTCAGCAAGTCACTAGCAACTGATCTCTAACCTAATGCATTTCAGCCTTTTCAGCAGCAATGACTGTCAGTTTTACCAGCTTTACCATTAGCTAAAGTTCTGCTGGCAGCACAGGATCATCTCAGCTGAATTTCTACCAATGATAGCATCTCCTGTGAGCAGATGAGCACGAACCCAGTGATAGCATCATGATTTGTGATGCCCTGGACCACACCAGCTGAGAACAATAAAAGGACTTGTGCCTGGTTAGCATTTGTCTTGATTTATTTCTATAAAGGATGGAAGAAAGCTTCCACACATAGAGGCTGGAAGATAGCTGCAGACCTGAAAGGTGGGAAGGAAGGTATTAAGAATCCTTTAGCTTGAAAAAAAGAAGTCTAGAGGGCATTATTTAGGAGTCAAGATTCCTTGAGTGAAGAATAAAGCAAGGCTAGGAGGAAGAGAAGGAAGCATGTCCAGGTAATTCAGGAGTGAAAAGAGATGGATTAGGAGCAAAAGCATAGAAAGAACAGACTCTCAGAGAACAATGTCTTAAAAGCCTTTTTTACTCATTGTTAAAATAAGAAATTCACACAGTTTGATGTATTCTTGATTCTACTGGCAAGAAAAAATAGTTTCTATTCATATATTCACATTTTACAGGAACGATTACGTTCTACAGGTACACACTTTCACCTGAGGGCAAACATTTTCAAAAGAAAATTTAACCATCATTTTTTTTATGACATAACTATCCATATTAGTTTAAAATTATTCGGGCCCCTTCACACAAGCTTCTCTATGGTATGTCTCATTTTTTAAAAAATTCAAATTTTCAAGCAAATAAACCTTCTTGTTAGTTCTACATACAATCTGGCTTCTGGGGTTTTTTTTTTAATGTACTTTAATTCCCTCTTAAATTTTTTACTTTAGTGGGCTTTCACTCAGGCTCTACAAAGAGTTGAATTTGAAACTGTTTCACTGAAAATACTAGGCAGGAATTTGTTCAAAAAGTTTAAAAATATATGGGGAGAAAAAAAAATTGATGCTAAGCGTTGTCACTAAGATCATGAGTTCTCGATAATATAAAGAACAATTATATTTAAACTATAATAAAATGCAGGTATTATKTAGTTTACAGCTTTCTTCTGTGGAAGAATACAAATTGGAAACTTTCATCTAAAGTTTGAATTAGAATTCTAGGTCCTCCTGGATACTAAAGCTGAGAAATGAAGCTGCTTGTAAATTTGCCTGTTAGATTTAGTGGAGATGAGAATTAATTTTCAAGTTAGTTAAGACTGGATTTTGCAGGCTAATTAATTTTCAAGTTAGTTAAGATTGGATTTTGTGTGTACACCTGTTTATCCATCACCATACCTATATTTGATCACGAACTTAGCACATAAAAGACAGATGCTTAAGGTGTGCCATTTTCCAAAGCAGGCAATGCAATTTAATATATGGTCCCCCTTTTGAGCTTTCTAAAGCAGCTGCTCTCACAGAAGAAACACATTTACATTAACCTTACTGTGTGATCTGCCTGTGCTTCGGCATTTTTTTGGTATAATTTGAGATTGGTTGTTAGCAACTTTTTCTCCAAATAATAGGATCATATTTCTCTCTCTAAAAAGTGCCTAAAGAGCATATATATTCACGTTGATTTGGATTACAGCAACTACTCATATGAGCTGCAGAAATTACAATTTGTATCATAATTTGGAAATGCATGATATTCAATGAACCATAGTACGAGCAAGCAGATGGTCTGCACTGATTTGTATTTCCAATGACTAGACTGCATTAATTGCCATGGTCTGGAAGCTGTGAGGAGGAAGGGCTTATGTGAAGGGAGAAAGTTAGAGAGACATAAAAAAATGGTGCTGGCCAGTGCCCGTTATCAGCGCCAGCTCCCGGGCAGCAGAGACAGAGCCCGAAGAGATTTCACTTTCTTCCTTTAGGTCCCTCTTACTGCTTCGGGAGCGACTGAATGCCAAGCAATCAGAGGGGCTTCGGGGCCGGGCGGCGCGGGGCGCGTCCGGCGGAGGCGGCGGCGGGGACTTACCTGAGCAGAGGCTGCAGGAGGCCAGGGCCAGCAGCAMCACGCACACCAGCTGGACTCTCATCCTTGCCGCGCCGCCCTCTAGAAAGTAAAGTCCATAAATCCTAGGGAGAGACGGAGAGAGAGAGACACAGAGAGACAGAGACAGACAAGACACAGCCCCGCTGCTTCTCGCCCTCCGCACGCGCTGACGGGCGGCTCCMGGCACCAGACGGGGGACCCAGACCCTTCCCCAACTATATAAGCCGCGGGGTGATGTCACGGCCGTGCCGCCATCGCCTCCTGACGAAGCTCCCTCCCTCTTCCCCCCCTCCTCCCGCTGCCCCCTCCCCGCCGCTCCGCTCCGCGCCCGCCGCCGCTGACGCCACTCTCCGCCTGACGCACTCGGAGCCCCGCGGGGTGCACAGCGAACCCCCGCACCCACGGCCGCGGGGCGCGCCCGGCACGGCTTTTCCCGAAAGGGAACTATCCTGCCATTTTATCATCACCATTATTATTTTACAAGTTTCCGCAGGTGCTCGGTCCTCCGGCACGGGGCCAGGGCAGGGAAGGGACCGCTCCGCCGTCCTCGTGTTGTTGACGCCTGGCGCCCTTTGATCTGCAGAATCTTTCCCTACAGCAAGGGAAAGAACTGCGAACCAGTGCCGGGCAGGGATGTTAAACCGGGGATGGGCAGGGAATGCGGGACAAGAGACAGGGCAGGGATACAACCCTTGCCGTGGGCAGGAGTGTTGCATCGGGCACGGGTAGCAGGAAAACGTGGGGAAGAAACAAAAAGGGAAGTCTATATGTGTGAGAGATGGAGGGAGATAACGGGAAAGCCACTTGATGGAGTCTTTCATAGACGCGCAAAAAATTGATACCCAACCAGGCGAGCTCACTCTTACTTCTGAAGAGCGCTCACTACAGCCACCCGCTGCGGTTTCAAGAGAACGAGCGTTCCTAAGAGACATTTCGCTCAAGATGCACTTTCCCCTCTTGATTTTTCCACTAGGCATCCTTCCTCAAGYACCAGCCCAGAACAGGCTCCGTATTCAGCACCCAGAGGTCGGAACTCAGCAGGACACGCCGGGACCCCAGGCGGAGGCAGGGCGGCGGCGGGAGGGGTGTGCTCTGCCCCAGGGGGGCGGGGGTGTGGGGGGGTCGCGGGGTCCCCTTCTCTCCCCGCATGCCTTGCCCTCCGTGGGTGCCCGGGAGCCGGCTGCTCCGGGCTCTCTTTCTGCCTCTCATCTCTCGGCTCCTGAGCCGAAATGCGCAGAGAAATGACCCGAAGGAAAGGGCAGGGTAACCTCTAACGTGTGAGTATAAAAACGTAAAGCTGAAGACTGGCGTCAGCCTCCATCGCGCTGCTGCTTTTGCTGTGTGGGTTTTTTTTGTTTTTTTTTTTTTTCTTCTCAGATACATACGAATGCTCCATATGTTGAATACAGATACAATGCAGAGCATTTCTGTCTCTCTGAATACATTTAAGGACAGATACACATGTCACACGTAGCAAGAACACACTCCGCAAGTAGATTCTTCTGTCGTGGATGTTTCCTTCACCGCAGAAAGGCTTGTTCAAAATGCAAAGAGCAGAGACTGGTGCTGGTTTCCTCCCGTACCCTCTGTGACTGAATAGGTGTCGCACAAACACGCACAATTTTCTGCCACACGCAAAAATCCTGCCACAAGGAACACCTGGTGAGAAAAGTTTAATTAACTGAATTCTTTCTTCCCTAAAACAACTTTTGCAGCACAACAGAATTTAAATCCGAATGTTGTTTTGGTTTATGGTGAAATAAATATAGAAATGAAATTGCACTGTGATGGTATTAGATGTTTTAAGAACATGGATTTTTGTATACGGTTGGGAACACACATTTCCGTACTACTGAGAGGAGAAATAAAACTATAAAAACCCGTAAATCCCCAAAACGTGTTTATCACATTGTATGRGCTATACTAGTCTACCAGAAAGTTTGAGATATCACTCATCTGCTTGAGCACTGAGGTTAGATGAGGTAGACACTCACACTTCTCTCTAGTCTTATTTTCTATTATTTCCATTATATAGAAAGACCAATCTACAGCTAATTTTGCTCTGTGGGTGTTCAATAGTTCAGAAAGCTCTATGAATGAGAATCATATTTCATAGATATTTTCTAGTGCCCACTTTCTGTCACAGAGTTCTTCAATAGTCTAATTACCCATATTCTTATGTAACTAGAATTTAAARGAATGAATTGTTTTTTCCTCAGGAAGAGAGTAATTGCCATTTTTC
>NW_026623464.1:480625-515864 GCF_030028575.1 Malurus melanocephalus
AAACTGACGAGGCAGAAATTGCGGTGTTGAAAATCTTCTTTGCTTTCTTACCATGTTTTATGTTCCAGACGTATTATCTTCAAGGCTCAACTCAGCTTGGATATTTTTTTTAATTCAGTAAAACTCAGCTGCTTTCTGTTTCTCAGATGCTCCTTTACTTACTTTTCTACTCTTTCCTACATCTGTACCTTGTATTGTTCTACAAGGAATTGTATAATAGGAATTTTAACCCATTCAACARTTCATTACCTAAATCACCTCAACTTTTTCAAGTTATCTTCATATCACAGTTCTCCCAATGAAAACTGGGAGAATCTCCCTCTTTAATTTTAAACATTCTTAGATAAAGAAAATATTTATAGCTATTCATTAGTGTCAGTTAGTTCGGGAAACTCAGTTTATCTTTACTTGCTCTCAAGTGTGTGATTTAGACAGCCTGTCTAAAAGTTTATTTTTCCATTACTATAAATCAGGTCAATTCACAACTGTGTGGTATCTGAAGATAATGAAACAATCAGGTAAATGGCAGATTCATGGAAGAACAGATACATGAACCTCTATTTACTTTGTCATAAAATTACCATCATAGCGTGTGGGYAACAACAAACAGAAAAGCTGTAATTGTCAAACAGAAGGAGAACACCATTCTGCTAATGTTCCTGCAGTAGAAGGTACAGGGAACKCTCAGTGTTCCAGTTACCATTCTTATGCTTTTGGAATAGAAATAAACAGAATGAATGGGGAAAAATCCAAGATGTTCAATCTTGCTATTAAATATATTTCTGTCTGAGAAKTTTTTAATATATTTTTAATATTTTTTCCCTAAATGTAGCAGYAGTTATACAAGTATGAAAGCTCCAAGAAGAATCATTCTGGGGGTGGTCATCCAGAAAAAGTTTCATACAAACATAGCAAACTGTCTAAAGGTACTCACTCAAAATCTCAAAGTTGAATTTAATTGTGGTGATTTGACTGCTTTGCCTCCACAATCGTTTGACTATCAGCAGCTTAGGTTAACATGCTGGGTGAAAACTGGTGACTCAAATTTATTTCTCTCATATCAGGTCAAGAGACAAACCCAAGCAAAGCAACAGGACAGATGGACAAGGGTATCCAAAGCATATTTAAATCATTAAAATAGTCAGACACTGCAGCTGAATTTCCCAAGCATGTGTTTTCTCAGCATCTCTTTCTCTGAGCTTAAAAATAGGTCTAGGGGCTTTATTCTGTTTGGTCAGGACAAACAGATRCTCAAAACTTGATGGTGTATTCAACTGCTGAAAGTCCAGGAGACCACCTCTGCTGCAAAGAATGTGAGAAAAGAATTCAAAAGTAAAAAGCATATTGGATCATTTTAAAGTAAGACATTAAGCATCTTCTCCACTTCAAACCCAATCTCCTTTAGCCCAATCTGTGACTCAGGTTTTTTTTAGATTAGTGAGGTTGTGCACTGGAAAGAATCCCTGAGAAGTCAACTAAGCAGTATTAAAGAATTTACTGCTAGAAAAGTAGTACTTTACTGTAGAAAGAAGCCCAAACACATAATCAACCACAYTATTATCTGAATTGAAAGAATTTCTTAATATACAACAGATTTCTGTCACATTTTTAAGAAGTTACAAATCAGTAGAAATTTCCTGGACATCTAATGAGTTCACTCTCTCTGTTTTAAAGTTCTGAGGTTTAAAACTCTGAAAGTGGCATTCCGAGTAGCCTCTATATTACAAGGTCTACATATATGGCAGAGCCTTTTAGTTTTGATGCTTTGGGGTTTCAAATAGCAACACCATCTCAGTATCCCAGGGAGTCATGATCCTCAAATCACAAAAAATTTAAAACTATCATTTCAACAGAATAATCTGAAATATCATTTCTTCTTTTAAATTATTTTTCCCATTAAAGCACAGACATTACATTTCCAGAACTTTGAGGTTCTCTAACCCTTCTCACGAAAAAATAGATGCAATATTTACGTTATTATAAAACAATCACAGCATGTGTGCATCWACACACTAACAGTTAAAACAACTGAAAATCTGAAATTTTAGGACATATATATGTATACACACACATATACACTATTCGGAAATTGTTTAAGAAAAGTCAATTTGGATAAAAAAGGCACCAAGAAAGCAACCTTCACTCCTACTCCTAACTTCCATTTTCTTTTAATATTTTCCYCCTTTTTCTAAAATCCTTCTACATGAGAAAGCAAACAGTGCAGTTAGAAGTGTCACCACAGTGTGTCATGGGAGTTATGCTTTGGGCACCTCCTCCTTACTGTCACCTCTAAGCAATTCTCTCCCAGGCCAGACTGCATCTTTCTCATCTCTCTGATCACACATTTTCCCCAAATACCTAAGTTAATCAATTTTTCATTTCTCTCCAGTGAGCTATGAATATTTTAATTTAGGTTCCAGCATATAATGTATACAAGGGACATGGGTGAAAAGCCTGAAATAACTTTGTTGAGTATTGCATATTTATGTAATCCACTGTTCATCAGACTGATCATGCTTTGAAATTTTGTGTTAAATTGATGAAATACTTAAAAGGTGCAAAATGACTCTTCTAATACTGTTGACTGATAACAATGATTATCAACAGCCCCTGAAAGAGTAAAATTTGGAGGGTTTACTCTCTTTTTCCCATGATACTCAGTTTTATCTGCAATTATTCTTCAGCATTCCKTGGAATGTGGTAACAGAGAACATAAGTATGCACTGTTATATTGCGCTGGTTCAATTATGCCATATTAATGTAATTGGACTCCACACAGTGAGATTTTAAATTCATCTTTCCTGACTTCCTCACAAATTTCTTAAATAATTTACTTTTTCCTTGTACCCAAAAGAGAATTTATTTTAAGTAGTTATTTAAAATCGCACAGCGATGAAGATTTTGAATTAAAGATACTGAGGAATATTTCCTCTGTGCACTGTAAAGGGGCAATATGTTATTATTACTGTAAATCATTGAGATTATGCTGAGACTTCATCTTGACCAGATGAGAGCTCTTCCACAGGAGTCATTAAGAGGTTTGCAAACAACCAGTATAGCCTTTCCTTCTTTTTTCTCTTTTTCTATTCTTTTATTTTTTTTAAATAAAGGTAGCCTCGAAGAGTCGTGGACAGACTCCCACAGCTCTTYTACTGCAACATAAGAAAAGATTAAGAATCATTTAGAAGTGCTTTCCTTTTCAGTTTGTTTTCTTCAGAAAATTTCATTAAGCAGGGCAAAAGCACCAGTTTTAAAATTATTCGTAATATACAAGGTTTTTACTTTGACCACTTACGAGTAGATCATTTAAAAATCATTGTTAAATATAATTGGTTTGGATTTAGGAGTAATACTCAGAAATAAAATATGGATTCAGAGAACTGTGGCTTCACTAATATGCCAGCATGCACATACCAAGTACACACCACTTCTGCAACTTCCAGCTTTTTTAACCTATGAGGGATGGAAAGCTTCTATTTCATTTGCACATCTGTGAACTGAAATTTGCATTCATAGTATTTAAGAAATTCCTTGGAGACTGAAAAGCAGACATCCCAATAAAGATAGACATAGTGGTAGAAAGAATACATGTTAGAACAGCAAACACAGGCAACCAATCATTTACAACATAAGCAAAAACATCACTGACAAAGAAAACACCTTTTGTGAAAAATAAAGAGGCTTTTCATCTGAAGAATATTTTCATTTGCATAACACCTTTCAATTTCAGTGCTTTATAAACATGAATTAACTATAGCCATGTCTAGACTAGAATACAGCTTATAAATATACACTGCTCTAGAAAAAGAGTTTGTCATCTGCAGCAGCCTAGAGCAGCCTAGTTTTCACTGGTAAGTTTATCACAGGCAATGCTGAAGAGCTGCAGTGTTTATCCCTTATCAAAGCCACCCAGAGCAGTGCATCCCCCTGGATATATGTCCTACCAGTCGTTCTACRTCTATGATCACCCTCCATATCATAATGGCACAGAGCCTCAGTACACTCACTCCTCTCTCCCTCTCTCCCCCTGCCCCCCTCCCAGCAGAAATATGTTGGACTGGCAAGAGAACAGWTGTGCTGTTATAACTGCAGGTAAACGAAGGGATTCAGTGAGCACGGAGTGCTCACACCCCAGATTAACACACTGATGTCAGCCATGCCTCATGCTGTAGACATGATCTCAGCTTCAAATCACTATCCCAGTACACTGATTTGTGCTGCTGGAGCCATGTTTAATTGAGACTCATAGGGGACTGTTTTCTAACCACTCAATGATGTAGTCCCAATCCTGAAAACACTTCCACACATGCCTAATTTTAAGATGAGCAGCATGACTCAAATGTTAAAACTTAAGCTTGTCTGTATCTGTAAATTTCACGTACCCACACTGAGAGGAACATGGATTGTTGATTTAAAAAGTGAGGCCTGAATTCCAACTCATGATTTTAGCTGAGATACCTATGGAATACTTTGGGCTTCAGCTGAAAATGTTTAGCAGTCAAATATGACAAGCAAGTTTGAAGAGCGTTACATTGATCTGATGGCAGCCTGTAGCATTTCATATTTTTCATTTAGGTAAAACCAAAAATTTTTAAATCAGGAATAAATATTTAGTGCAGACACAAACTTCAGTTTCTTCCAGCTTGTCTCCTCATTGCCACCAGCCTCCCCTGGATGCACAAGTGCTCCAGCTGTATTCACTGGTAACTGAAGAGACAGCTTGACATTCCCTGTTAAGGCTAAAAAATAAATGGTACCTTTGTATACATCCAGCTACAATGGTCTCTCTCCATAGGGCCATGTCTTTGGGAGAGAGATAAAGCATAGGAAGTGAACATCTCTGACCCTATTTCAATGAACATCACTAAAAGGAACAGGTTTATTTACACAGATGAGATCCTTTTTCTGTGTGAACAACCAGCTGAGGCTTTGATGCAGAAAGAATAATGTTAGATAATGTCCCTATAAACCTAAAGTATTAGAAAGCGTGAAGGAATTAAAAAAAATAAGCAGATATGGTATGTTACTTCTGGCAGGCCTACACAGGTCCATCAGATACAGGCAACTCCCTGCAGCCTAAAACCTCAGAAGAAGGAGAGAGCAATGCCGCACTTAGAGTGGAAGATCCATTGGATTATGGATTTTCAGATATTCAACTTTTACTGGAATAATAGAATCTTTTAGGTTGGAAAGGGCTTCAAGTCATCCAGTCAAGAGATCATCAAGTCCAACCATCAGCTTAGCATGCTATGTCAACCACTATGCCATGTCCCACATCTACACACCTCTTATATACCTCCAGAGGTGGTGACTMCATCACTTCCCTGRGCAACACRTTCCAATGCTTAACAACGAATAAATTTTTGTTCATATCCAGCCTAAACCTACCACGGCACAACTTGAGGCCATTTCCTCTCATCCTGGTCATTGTTACCTGGGAGAAGAGGCTGACACTCACCTGGCTACAACKTCCTTTCAGGTAGTTGCAGAGAGCAATGAGTCTTATTTTCTCCAGGCTAAACAGCCCCAACTCCCTYAGTGGTTTCTAAGATAAGATAAATCTTATCTAAGATAAGATTTGTGCTCCAGACCCCACACCAGCTTTGTTGCCTTTCTCTCAACGTGCTCCAGCACCTCAATGCCTTTTTGTAGTGAAGGGCACTAAACTAAACACAGTTCTCAAGGTGTGTTTGGTACAGGAGGACACTGATGGAGTTTACAACTCACCTAAGTTTCTAGGAACCTGGTGTTTAACGGCAGCCAGCAACCAAGCCCCATGCTGGGTCCCTCACTCCCCTACCATCAAGACCCTGGAGAGAATCAGAAGAGAAAATGTCACAAAACTTGTGAGTTGAGATAAAGATGGTGTAATAGGGAAAGTAAAAGCCAGGTACAAGCAAAACAAGGAATTAATTCACTGCTTCTCAGGGGCAGGAAGGTTTTCAGCCATCTCCAGGGCAGCAGGGCTCCACCATATGTAACGGTGACTTGAAAAGACAAAGGCCATCACTCCAAATGTCCCTCTGTTCTTCCTTCTTCCCCCAACTTTTTATCCCTTTTTTTATGTGGTCCAGAATATTCCCTTGGTTAATTGGGGTCACCTGTCCTGGCTGYRTCTCGTGCCAGCYTCCCAGCCACCTCCAACTACCTTGCCAGTGTAGCAGCAAAAAAAAAAAAAACCTTGGCTCTGTGCAAGCAGTGGTCAGTAAAAATCTTATCTCTACTTTATCAACTCTATGTTCAGCCCAAGTCCAAAACACAGCCCCATACCCATCACTGTGAAGAAAATTAACTCTATCCCAGCCAACACCAGCACACCTAGAGATAAGGAGTTGGCTATTTTTTACACATTTGTTTATAACAGGTAGTTCTGATATAATGTTGACTTCATCAGATAGATGCGCTTGGTGATCCTGTATGTTACCTTTTCATGCAATAGGAGAGTTGTGTTTTGAAATCCTTATGGTGTGCAGAAACCAGGATAACCACAACACAGCATACAGCCCTCGTTCCCAGGTGAGATCCTGTGCATGTTTCTAACAGTAASTGAGAAAAGAAGAGAATAGTACACTTCTCTGCCATGCATAGCAAACATTCAATTTCCCCTTTCCACAACACATAACTGCTAGCTGTCATCCATATTTGCAATGCAGAATATATTCTTTTGCATATAAAACTCAGTGGCAGCAGTWTCTTTCCAGATGATAACCCCTGTGATTATATAGTCCTGGTCATAGGTTTATGCTCCCAACCAACAAGATCCTTTTGGAGTAAGGCCTTGAAGCCATCACCCATGCCTRCATAGTCAGCCACAGTCACAGTCAGGGACTGCCTTCCATCTAGTGCTGCATCTTTTAGCACAGGGGAGCTACACTTAAATAGTAAAAGTCTTCGTACATTTGAAAATCAGTGGGAGTTAATTATCTAAACAACTTTGCAGATTTGGAYGGAGTCATTACTAAGTCAAAAGTCTCTGTACCTTTATACTAAATAACTGAGTTTCCTTCATGCTATTTCAGGAATTAAGATGCCAGCAGACAGCCAAATAGAGAAGAAACCAGTGGAGTATATTGATTTTATTCTCTAGAGTTTAGGTGTCGGGGCYTCAGGGAATAATCTTGCTGAAGTAACAATTCATGATTTAGCTGGGAAAAAGTATGTGTTTGACCAAGAGGCAGAAAAGAGTTTCACAGGCACAATCATTTAAAAGGAGCCAAGTATCCTTAACTGTGAGGTATTATACCCCAGTTCAGTACATGAGAATATCTTCAGGAGAAGATGTGTCTTGGGATCCATACCTCTGCAGTGTAAATTGTCTCATCCTGCTGCTTTGTTTTGGTCAGATTCAAACATTCACATGACTTTCTGCCCTTTGAACATATTTCTGATATTAGCTGGTCTGAAATGCCATCTCTGGCATCTATGTCAGAAACATGCAGGCCTGTGTAATCCACCTAAAACTTTCATTAGAGACCTATGTTCCTTAATGGAGCTAATGTTAAGTATCTGAAAGAACATAGATCTGAAGGGCTTGGATAGTTTTTATTCTATGATTGCACTTGAAATAGACAGAGATGCTAGAAAATGCTATGTAAAATATTCGGCTCCATCTGGAGAGTAAGCTCAGTATAGTTTTTTGTTTTGTTCTTTTTTCTAATTTCTGTGTCTTGTTTTTATTTTAATTGCTTCATTCTGAAGTTAACAYCAGGTTTATTCTTAAGTTAATGTTTCTGTGCAATAAATCTGCTTTCCAGTTAGGATGAAAGTAAGGAAGTATTTCCTCTCCAAAATAGAGGAGAGGTGTTTCTTTATTTATTTCTAAGGGAGAAAAAACACTTGTGATTCACTGCCCCAGATATCAGTCTTTCCTACCACATTTGCAGTTGTTCATTTGTGTGAGGAGACCTTGATCAGGCAAAACTCACACTGGTTTCAACAAAAAGCTTCAACAAAAGTACATAGAAAAGTGAATTTAAATGTCTTCAGGTATTACGTCATATGCAGATTCCTATGTTGCTGGTTTTAGGGTTTTTATTATTAGAAATGGAGTGAGAGATAGATTGAGAAGTTGCTTCAGCCTAAAATTTTCATATGTTGTATATTAGAAGATTCCTTATTCTTCATAATGCGATAATCACCTTTAAAAGTAATTCATGAACTGTTAGAGTGCCACAATAAAGTTATGAAACAGCAGCTTTTTGCCACTGTGGAATTTTCAGTGATGTTTCCAYGCTTTCCTAGATGAGAAAAGATGAGTAGAGGGGAGTACAAAAATTTGTTTCTGTTCTTCTGAAAAGCAGGCTGCAGGGATGGCGGTATTCTCCATTTAAGTAGGGTTTGAGTATTTTCCATGCATGGCTAGAATCTAGCAAAGGAAGAGGGCTTGTATTTTAATGTGTGCCTGGCCCATTAGAGTGACAACATGTGGAGATCTCTGTCCCTTGGTGCAGGAAGATGAGAACAGGCATGCTGGAAGCTTACATCAGGAAAACAGTATCAAGGATTTTGGTGTAAAGTTGAAAAGTGATAGGCTTAATGGCTGCAGGTACTGACAGGATCCCAGGGACTGGCATTAAAAAGGAACATGAGTACTCCTTCTGTAATGACTGGAACAGTGTACACCTCCAGGGAACATTTCTTTCAGATGTTTGTCTCTAAAAGATGTTCTCATTCAACAGACAAGAGCACACTCAGAGCCTTTTTTCTTTCTGAAAATAATTTTCGATCAAAAAAAAAAAAAAAGATCAATTCTTCTAAATACTGTAAAATCCACTTAAATTTCCCAAAAATGAGTTTCTCTTGTGAAATATTAAATAATGATCCAAAGGTAAGTAATGAACCAATTGATCCAGCTCAATTGTGCAAAAAGCTTCTGCAATACAGCCACAAGAAAAATAAAATATTTCCTTTGTAATAAAATATTTCCTTTGCATATGTGTGTGTTTGAGGAATCATATTTGACCATGAGCATCTCAATAGTTTAACTTCAGCGACAATTCTAAGAAGCAATTAAAAATATATCTTTCAAGAAGAAATGTAAACTCTATACACAGGGCATGAAGACTCCTTACCTTGGAGGCTCTGATGGATAGGTGSTCCTTGTCCTTCTTAAAGCTTGCTTATCTACAAATCCTGTGCTCATATTTCCCCTAATGCTGCAAGAACTGCCACTGATTACCCTTGGATGTAGGCAGCATAAGTTGGTTTTTCAGCAGGTTATAGCACGTTATGCAAATTTAGCATAAACATTTTTGTATAGGAAAAAAWTTATCAAAGGTATTCAGAACCCTAYATTATATTTGCATCAGGAAAGTATTTTTGTCACAATTTTGAAAAAGAAGTATTTTCTTTCTGTCTCTTCCACTACTAAAAACCTTACAGTCATAGAAAGTTTCTTTAACGTACATGGTATGCTTTTAATGCGTCTTTCTCAATGGATGATGTTTGAGCTGGGGGTTCTGGAAGTGTACTAGATCAGTTTTAGGTTTGGTAAAAAATCCTCTACAGCAAGGATTGTTGACCCAGGTATGGCAGCATGGGATGCAGCAGTTCATCTGTTCTCTTTGACTTAGATGCCACAAGTCAGAGACTTAACACTAAAAAATATAGCCACAAAGCAGTATTGCAATCTGCTGCAAAAACTGTTACGAAAAGTAACAGTATAATATATTTCAGAGGCGGATTAAAAAAAATTAGTAAATAGGGTATTAGGTAAATCATTTAACCCTGACTGTCGTTTCCAGGATAATTGCGCAAATCTGTAGGAGCTGAGAATTTAGTTCATGTCTCTTAACACATTTTTATCAAATTTAAAGTGAGAAAAAAGTATCTGCTAGAGAGCTGGAGAAAAGACACAAGGAGAAGGCTAATTTTCATGTCACATCCAATCATGAACAGAAAATCTGCTCTCAGAGATCATCTCAAGTACTTTGCTGGCCTCATAACCTGTGTCTAAGAGGTGGGCACTAGCAGATATTTAGGGAAGAATGCAAAAGCAAGGCAAATATCAGATAGCTTTTTCCACTCCCGGTATCAGGTAATCAGCAATTCAAAGATTTTCAGAGCTGAAAGCATATTTGGACCACTGTATTTAACAAACCCYGGTAGAGACAGAAGGAAGTTTTCTCACTTAATTTCAGCCTTTGTCTTGGGTTCATTTTGTGCCAATCCTGTATTCCTATACAGGATTACAGGAGCATCAGTTTATATGCCAAAAAGGTGTCTGTGCCTTTAAATTCAACCCGGAAGAAGGGACAGGGGCCTTTGGAGCTCAGCATCAGTGCTGTGAGAGTCCTTGCTCACTGAGTGCAGCAGAGTTACATTGTTGCCATTTAGCTAGCTCGGGTTTGTTAGCTTGGAAAAATGGCTTTTCCCTGGACCTCCACCCCTTTATACGACTCCTGTGATTTTTCTCCTGGAGCAATTTGGTAGCTGGGGAGAAGCTGCGCTGGTCTGCTCATCTCGGACTCTGGAAGAAGTTTCTTTTTCCTGGGGACCAGAGCCACCATCTTTTCTCTGCATCACTCACTGAGCTGTTGTGGGGAGAGGGGGTGGCATGTGTTCCTGAGTTTTAAAGATATAACAGTTATCTGTGTCCTGTGGGCACTGTGTTTTGTTAATAAACTACCTTTTTTTTTTTTTCTCTTCACTTTTGCCTGAACATCTATTTCATATTGGTGGGGAAAAAATACCAAATTTTTCWCTTCAGAAGAAACATTTACTCTGCAACATTTCTCTTTGAAAACCTTGTCTCAAACGAGACAGATTTGGCGCCCAGGACGTGTGGCCTGAGAAAGTGAATAGAAAAATTGAAGTAATTGCATTTGGTTTTTAAATGCTTGGTATTGGGGTACAGTTAGAAGTCACCATGCTGTTTGAAGTAATAATGTCATTCTGGTCTCTAGGCCTATTTGCCTATCCACATATAGGGACAGTTTTGTCCCTTGCATAGAAGTTTTATATATCAGGGACAGGAATCAGAGTTGCTATATTTATAGGTGTGGTAATGATGATCTATAAAAGTTTAAGGGAGGTGCTGGGAGTTTTTGAAAATTGGTATGCTCTGTTGTTTCTCCGTCCTAGTCTTAGTAACTTATCTTAGGGTTTTATTAGTAATCACAGCCAGTCTGCTATAGGAAAAGTAGGGGTTGATTTTTCCCAGCCCTTCATCTCCTTCTTCCCCTTCAAATYTGGTACATCAGCTTTTGAGGATGTTCAGTTTCCCCTAGATGTTAAAGATGCTACTTTCCTGATGTTTTATCTGGTAGGAATGCTGTCTATGGTCTGCAGCATGTCTAGAATCAGAGCTGAGATTTCCAGAGGGACTACCCAGACACCTCCCCCAGGTGTGCGAAAGTCTGAATGGTGTGGGATATGGGAGAATATAGGCCAAATACTGAAGGAATTCTCTGAACCAATAGCTTTTATCTTCCTGCCTGGAAAAATTCAGAACCTAGCTGAAGTGGGGAAATACCTGAAAGAGAAATGCAATGAGAACTGTAAGGTAAAGAAGCTCATTGTAATATGCTGGGCCCTGGCTAATGTTTATYGTACACTGCTCAACGCTGTAGGGCAGGAGACAGAGCCAGAGGGACCAAAGGACAAGTCAGCAGACACCCCAGTCACTCAGGCTGCAGCTAAACCAGACAGTGAGCCTAAGCCAGTAGCAGTTGCCCCTGTCCAGAGAAGGAAACACAAAACCAAATCCATTCGCTCAGTAGATGATGATGGGCAGCCAATAACCTTACAGCCAGCAGGGGAATCTGAACCAGAAGTTATGTTGAGTCTCTGACTCCAGAAAACATTCATGGCCTAAGGGTAGATTACAAAAGACAGCCTAATGAATCGATATTGGGCTGGCTGGTCTGCGTCTGGGACTCCGCAGGTGACAATATGTTGCTGGATGGTGGTGAAGCGATGCAGTTGGGATCCCTGTCAGGTGATGCWGCTATTGACCAAGGGATGGCAAGGGAGTCTGAAACTCTCAGTCTCTGGGCCCAGCTCCTAAAAAGTGTGAAGGAAAGATACACGTGTGTAGAAGATCTCAGATACATCAGACCTTGTGGAAGACCATAGAACAAGGGATTAAATGCTTGAGAGAACTGGCAGTGTTGGAGATAATTTTCTAAAATGACCAAACAATCAGGAATCCAGACATGGTAAAATGTACACAGCTGATGTGGCTAAAACTCATATGACTTGGGCCACAAGAATATGCCTCTGCTTTAGCAATGATGAAATGCAATGAGGAGGATGAGACTGTGCTTGCTGTGGCAAAGAAGCTCCGAGCATACGCAGATACTGTGCATGGCCCAACACATGCAAGAATCTCAGCTGTAGAAACAAGCCTGCCAGAGTGCATGCAGAAAATAGAGAAAAAGATGGAGGAGAATCATCAGAACCTCAGGAAAGAGATTAAAGAAGGCCTTCTCCAAATTGCATCGGTCCAGACCAGAGGCCTTGTCACCAGGACCAGACGTTCCCCAGCCAGACAAAGAGGGTACACTCCACGAGCAAATCTCTGGCACTTCCTGCATGAGCATGGGGAAAACATGAGAAGGTGGGATGGAAAAACAACCTCTGCTCTGGCAGTACGGGTGCGTGAATTGAAGAATGGCAATACTCGGAGARGAAGCTCCACCAGAAGAGAAGTAGCTCCGGTGTCCCATAACCAAGCTGCCCAGCATAATGGAAGGCAGTATGACATGTCCAATCACCTGGAAGGAACATCTGCAATGTATGCCCAGGAAAGGAATGACAACCAGTGCTAGAGGGGTCCTGCATCTAGCCAGGTAGAGGCCAGGGMGAACCATGCCTTTTGGACTGTGTGGATTCATYGGCCTGGCACAGCAGAACCATAGGAATATGAGGTCTTGGTCAACAGTGGTGCACAGTGCACACTCATTCCTTTGCAACATGTTGGGACAGAATCTGTTTCTATTGCTGGTGTGACAGGAGGATCGCAAGACCTGACTTTGGTGGAAGCTGAGGTGAGCCTGACTGGAAAGAAGTGGAGGAAACATCCCATTGTAACTGGTCCAGAGGCCCCATGCATCCTGGAATAGAYTTCCWCCAAAGTGGGTATTTCAAAGGGATTCAAGTGGAATAGCTGCTMTAGAGACAGAGGGCATCAAGCAATTAAACACCTTGCCTGGGCTGTCTGAAAATCCTTCTGCAGCTGGACTCCTCAAGGTGGAAAATCATCACGTTCCAGTTGCAACATCAACAGTGCACTGCTGTGGCAGTATAGAACAAACCAAGATGCTGTGATTATTATCCATAAGATGATCCAGGAGCTGGAGAGCCAAGGGGTGGTCAGCAAGGCCCACTCACCCTTCAAYAGCCCCATCTGGCCTGTACGCAAATCTGAAGGGGAATGGAGATTGACTGTGGTGGCGTAAATGAAGTGACTCCACCGCTGAGCGCCGCCGTGCCGGACATGCTGGAGCTCCAGTACGAGCTGGAGTCCAAAGCAGCAAAGTGATATGCCACCATTGACATCGCCAATGCATTCTTCTCCATTCCTCTGGCAGCAGAGTGCAGGCCTCAGTTTGCTTTCACCTGGAGGGGYGTGCAGTACACCTGGAACTGGCTGCYCCAGGGATGGAAGCACAGCCCCAACATCTGCCATGGGCTGATCCAGGCCACACTGGAAAAGGGTGAGGCTCCGGAACATCTTTAGCATATTGATGACATCATTGTGTGGGGGAACACAGCAACAGAAGTATTTGAAAAAGGAGAAAAGATCATCCAGATTCTCCTGGAAGCCGGCTTTGCGATAAAAGGGAACAAAGTGAAGGGACCTGCTCGAGAGATCCAGTTCCTTGGGGTAAAGTGGCAAGATGGACGGCGTCAGATCCCCTCTGAGGTCATCAATAAGATCATGTCGATGTCTCCACCAACCAGCAAAAAGGAAACACAAGCTTTCCTGGGTGCCATAGGCTTTTGGAGGATGCACATCCCTGAATACAGTCAGATCRTAAGCCCTCTCTACCTGGTGACCCGCAAGAGGAACTATTTCCAGTGGGGCCCTGAACAGCAGCAAGCCTTCACCCAGATCAAGCAGGAAATTGCTCATGTGGTTGCCCCCGGCCCCATCAAGACAGGACCAGAGGTGAAGAACGTGCTCTACTCTGTCTGTCCAATGGTCTGTCCTGGAGCCTTTGGGAGAAGGTGTCTAATGAGACTTGAGGCCGGCCACTGGGATTCTGGAGCTGAAGCTACCGAGGGTCCGAAGCCAAATACACACCAACAGAGAAGGAGATCTTGGCAGCCTATGAAGGAGTCCAAGCTGCTTCAGAAGTGATTGKCACTGAAGCCCAGCTCCTCCTGGCACCCCGTCTACCAGTGCTGGGGTGGATGTTCAAAGCTAAGGTCCCCTCTACCCACCACGCCACTGATGCTACCTGGAGCAAATAGATTTCTCATTACTCAGCGCACCCATATAGGATACCCAAATCGCCCTGGGATCCTGGAAATAATTACAAATTGGCCTGAAGCTGAAAATTTTGATCTCGCTGATGAAGAGGAACATGAGCAAATGACATGTGCTGAGGAAGCYCCACTGTACAACCAACTGCCAACAGAGGATAAACGCTATACTCTTTTCTCTGATGGCTCCTGTTGCATTGTAGGGATGAACCARAAGTGGAAWGCAGCTGTATGGAGCCCCACACGACAGGTTGCACAGGCCACTGAAGGAGAAGGTGGATCAAGTCAATTCGCTGAACTCAAAGCCATCCAGCTGGCCCTGGACGTTGCTGAGAGGGAAAAGTGGCCAAAGCTCTACCTTTATACCGCTTCATGGATGGTGGCCAATGCTCGGTGGGGGTGGCTGGAAAGGTGGAAAAGGCCAATTGGCAGCGTAGGGGAAAACCAGTCTGGGCTGCTGAAGATTGGAAAGACATTGCAAACCGGGTGGAGCAGTTACCTGTGAAAGTCCACCATGTAGATGCCCATGTCCCCAAGAGCTCGGCTAATGAGGAGCACYGGAACAACGAGCAGGTAGATCAGGCTGCAAAGATAGAAGTGTCCCAGATAGACCTAGACTGGCRACACAAAGGGGAGTTGTTCCTAGCTCGATGGGCCCATGATGCCTCAGGCCACCAGGGCAGAGATGCCACTTATAAGTGGGCATGAGACCGAGGGGTGGATCTAACCATGGACAGTATCTCCCAAGTTATCCATGACTGTGAGGCATGCGCATCCATCAAGCAGGCCAAACGGGTGAAACCCCTGTGGTATGGGGGAAGGCGGGACAAGTACAAGTATGGAGAGGCCTGGCAGGTTGATTACATCACACTGCCCCAGACTTGTCAAGGCAAGCGCTATATACTCACAATGGTAGAAGCCACGACTGGATAGTTGGAGACCTACCCTGTGCCTCATGCCATGCCCATAGCACCATCCTGGGCCTTGAAACAGAGGTTCTGGAGTCATGGTACCCCAGAGAGAATTGAGTCTGACAACGGGGCTCATTTCGAGAACAGCTTTATGAACACCTGGGCTAGGGAACATGGCATTGAGTGGGTGTACMATATCCCTTACCATGCACCTGCTGCTGGCAAAGTGGAACGGTGCAATGGTCTCCTGAAAATACTCTKGAAGACACTGGGCGGGGGTACTTTCAAAAACTGGGAGCAGCATCTAACAAAGGCTACCTGGATGGTAAACACCCAAGGCTCCACCAACCGAGCAGGGTCCGCCCAGTATGAATCCCTGCATACAGTAGATGGAGACAGGGTCCCAATAGTACATCTCAAAGGTTTGTTAGGATTAATTAATGAATGTCTGGATTAATTCTGCCTTGAGCAAAGACAAACCCATCCGTTGGGTTGCCTGTGCTCAGGGATGACGTTGCACATGGTGGGTAATGCAGGATGACAGAGAAACTCGTTCTGTATCTCAAGGTGATTTGCTTTTTTGTGAAAATCACTTGTAATATTGGGATGCCTATGATTACTGCTTGCTGAATGTCACTGCCACTCTTTTGTAAATATGTATATATATATACTTGTGTGTCTTTAGAGTTAGAATATATTAGTTTGGGTTTTAAGCCAATGGATATGGAATAAGGGGTGGAATGTCTTGGGTTCATTTTGTGCCAATCCTGTATTCCTATATTCCATTGGCTTGTATGCCCAAAAGGTGTCTGTGCCTTTAAATTCAACCTGGAAGAGGGGACAGGGGCGGCACAGGCAGTTTAAAAGCCAGGGCTGCCGTGCAGC
Organism: Malurus melanocephalus; assembly: GCF_030028575.1. Taxonomy (NCBI): domain Eukaryota; kingdom Metazoa; phylum Chordata; class Aves; order Passeriformes; family Maluridae; genus Malurus; species Malurus melanocephalus. Next base: position 496,852 of record NW_026623464.1, read on the forward strand.
AGGGGCTTTTGGAGCTCAGCATCAGTGCTGTGAGAGTCCTTGCTCACTGAGTGCAGCAGAGTTACATTGTTGCCATTTAGCTAGCTYGGGTTTGTTAGCTTGGWAAAACGGCTTTTCCCTGGACCTCCACCCCTTTATACGACTCATGTGATTTTTCTCCTGGAGCAATTTGGCAGCCGGGGAGAAGCTGCGCTGGTCTGCTCATCCCGGACTCTGGAAGAAGCCAAGCCGGCGACAGAAAAGCACACCGAGCCCTCTGTTTCATCCACAGTGAGGAGAYGACTATCCAGATTTTGCCACTGTTGCCCAAGTGCCACGTCGACTTTCTTTTCTTTTTCTTTTTCCTGGGGACCAGAGCCACCATCTTTTCTCTGCATCACTCACTGAGCTGTTGTGGGGGGAGGGAGCGGCATATGTTCCTGGGCTTTAAATATCTAACAGTTACTTTTTATCTGTGTCCTGTGGGCACTGTGTTTTGTTAAGAAACACAAATAAATAAATACCTTTTTTTTTCTCTTCACTTTTGCCTGAACATYTATTTCATATTGGTGGGGAAAAAATATCAAATTTTTCACTTCAGAAGAAACATTTACTCTGTAACATTTCTCTTGGAAAACATTGTCTCAAACTGAGACAGCCTTTTATTCAGACTCTTCAAGTACCCAAGTGACAAACATTTGCAGCATTACAGAAACATATAGCAATACATAAGGTGGGAGAGTGATGGAAGTGGAAAAATGGTAAATACAGTCACAGGACATTGTCCCAATACCCAATGAAAACAAGGAGAGAAAGAGATTTGGGGCTGGATGAAGAATGGACTTACTGTGATTGTCATGTGCAGACAAAGAACTTGTTTCTATATCTTAAGGTKTTCTCCTTGCCTATGTTTAGGGGTACTTGGGGCTTGTAGAATGTAAAAAATTTGTTCTGTATCTGCAATATTGAATAAAAACCTGCTTATAGAGGGTCAAGCTGACTGTTTTTTCCCTCTTTATCAAACACAGGAAAATCCTTACATGGAAGTTCTCTACAAGAGGGCAGAGCAGCCAATGTGATGCTTCCTGTGGCCTCAGCCYGCAAGACAAAAGTAACCTGTGGGGTTTCAGGCTATGCCACCARTTAGTGAGCTGTAGGGAAAGGAAGGGAAAAGAAAAAGAGGTTTGAGAAACAGCTAGACTGAGGTGATAAAGCCACGGAATAGAYTGATTTTTCTGACTTCTCTTGGCCATAAGATCCATTGTTTTGCCCAATCTCTCTTTTTAACTMTTCCTACATTTCTCATTCTGAAAATTTGCAGTCAGATTGCAGTTCTGTCATTATTTGCAGTCAAAGGATACTTCTATCATTAAGTAAAAGTCATTTAGTTGCAAGTGCAATCTTTTTATGTGTATTTATATTAGCTTTTATGATTGTTTCTTTCAGCAGGCCTTTATATTTACACTGTGAGAAATAATTGCTTTGTGTTTATTTTCTCCATGGTGTAGATTAACATAGAGCTCTTTTAAATTAATCAGATATTCACCTTTCTTCAGATCCAAGTCTTATCTACTTAATTTCTCCTCACATATGAAACTATTCCGTAGGTTCAAACTCTCTTACTACCAGGTACTCCGCATCTTCCTTCAAATGGGCCATGTGGGTTATTCAAAATGTAGATTCAGAGTGAAAGYTTACTGTCATAACAGCCTTTTCCAATTCATTCTGCATTCCTTTCTCATTAATTGTTAACTCTCTCTTTCTGTTTGTTTTGGTTTAGTTTTTAATAGTATAGAACRTAGACCTAAGGCTTTTCATTAACTGCTCCAAATAACTTACATTTCCAAGATGTGACAGTTAATTTAAAGGTTGGTTTAGATTTTCTTCTGAGTATATTACTCCACACCCATCAACATGACCCTTACCTGACATTTTATTATCAGCCACTAGTTCTCTTGAGCTCCTTATGGAAATCTTCTCAAGTAAGTTGAGCTGGACAAATCTTTAACCTCTCTGAATGTTGATCACCAACTTTTCTGCCTTTCAGTGGGTTATAATCTCAACATTGACCTTTCCTTCTTACTCTATAGGACCATCTGGTCTAGTTTCTTTCATTCATATACAGGGYTGACTTAAGCAGACATAAATATTTCTGAGGTTTAAAATGAGGGAGCCAAGGTAGCAGAATCAGCCAATGCACAGAACAAGGAATGGGCAATTGTCCTATTCCTAAGGTAGTTTTCTGTCTCCATTGAGCTGCTCACTGCTGCAGCCAGAATGAAGTAACACAATGTGGCTGAGCCAATCCAGCTGCTCAGGGCTGCTCAGGCAAGACATCTTCCTCCCACATCTCTCTGCCCACATTCTTGGCCTCCTCGTCCTGTTTGTCTCCTCACTACCAGGCCTGCCAATTGTCTGATACTTCAATAAGCCAATTCAACCAGCTAGCCGACAAAAAGTTGTTTATTCACTTTCCTGTGTCAAGTCCCTTTTCCATCCATTTAAAAAGCAGAACGGTTTGAGCACAAAGCCTGTTGACAACCAGTTTGGCACAAGGAAAGGGTCAGGAGTCTGTGGTTGGTGAGAGGAGAAAGACCTCCCCACTTTTAAGGAAGCCAGCCATTAGACAAGATGAAGCCTTTTTTTGCCAATCCACTCTTAGAATAGGTTAAGCTTCCAAGCTACCCCACCACTCAGCCAAGGGAGATCTCACTCCCTCCCCCTATTTCCAAGTTCTCTGTTTCCTCTCTTTTTTTCTCTTTATTATTCCTTCCTTGCATCAGCTCTGGAAATCACACTGTCTGACTGAACTTTTCTGATCCCAAGGTAAGACAACTCATCTCAGCAATMAGCCAAAATAGAATAAACAACTTTTTTTTGCTGGCTTGGAATTTGAATAGATTACATCAGCTTACAAGGAGATCAGATGAGATCCTGGAGACTGTTTAACATAAATGCTGTGGMTGAATGGTAAGTAAAAGAGGGGAGAAAGGGCAGGAGGGAGCACTAGCATACCCACTCCCTRTTGCATTTAGGAAGTTAATTTGAAACTATACCCATAGACTGATATGGTTAAAGCTGGGCTCTAAACCGGAGTTAAAGATGGGGTTTARACATTTTCTATGCTGCAGGAWTTTTGCAGAGAGGAAAAAAGCACTSAGAATGGACTGCTTTGGAAGAGGGCAGGTGATAYTCTAGTGCTTATAATTCCTTTCCTTCTCCTTTAAATACAAGAATGAATTGTTGACGTGTCTTTCTGAAGATCTCAAGACCTATACATAGGTATTTTTTCTCAAAAAATGAGTCCTGCAAAATGGACTGGCTACAATTCATTCATTACTTCTATGGGGAAGATACTGTGACAGAGAACAATTTGGTGAGCTTGTGGTTGAAAAATGTGATGTTACCAGCTATTCACCTTTTAGACTTTTGCATGCAGAAAGTATGAGTGGAAGGTGATCATGCTCAAGGCTTGAGTGGTTGTTGCTTTTATGTCCACGTGGCATGCTAGGAAGTRCCAGGGCCTTGGTCTGGAATGTTAGTATAATATTCCTGGAAGATCAGAGCTGCAGTTTAAAGAAAATTAAGGACATGTACATACAGATGCAGATAATTTGAGGCACTTTGGAAGTTTAAGGACAACCTAACTGAACTGTTGTGTCAACACTGCCTACAAAATTAACCTGTCTCTCTGCAAAGTTTTGCTACTATTTCTACTCCATTCAGAGACTAGCTTATGTGCTAGGGAATGAAAACACAAGTCCCTTCTTTTGCTAAGAGCTAATGTATTTTATGTGGTTTTGCATGTTTCTCTATATGCTAAGTATTTTTTCCCCATACTACTTCTCTTTGGATTCTACAGATTAATTGAATATCGGATGAAACTGCGTGTGTTCACTTCTTTATGGCATACTAAATATCCTTTGCTCTTGTTTTTAGGAAAGAGCTATGTTTCTCATTGTTAAAGATTCTTTCCCTTATTACTCTAAAAGACACTCATATACTTTCTTCCTGGTTTTGGYTAACTTATTGTGAAAGTGCATAGACTGAAAGCCCTCTCTTTTCCCTCAGTTCTGAGGAAATTGTCTGCTCATTATGTTGGGAGTCTTTTCTACAACTCTTTGCATAGCTACATGAGTGTAGCAAACATTTTGATTTACTTTTATAGAGGGACTCACATTACATATTTTTGGTTGAACATTATTTTGCATTTGCTAGAGGAAGAGGAACAATTTACATGGTAYTTTAATTTTTTAATAAATTAAAACTATGAGATGACTATTCAGAAGTAACAAAACCAGCTATAAATATCATCAAGTTCCCATTTATTTTCATAATTAAAAGTTAATATTATTTTGTAGATAAAGCTATTTCATTTTAACTCGCCAACACAAACAGTTATTTGAATATTAATTATTCCCTAGGAAGTTCTACGCTGATTTGATTTTTATGCCAAATATGCCTTGAACACCTCTTAGGGACCAAAAAATTTTCACAGTCCTTTAGATATAAGAAAATTCCCTTTTCATGCCATTCAAAGCAAAAGGAAAGACTTCCATGGACTTAATGTGTGGTATTATGTTCATAATACTGAAATCAGACTAAAACCTACCCTGGCAGCAGGATGAGAAATGTGAAAGTTATTTCATTTCAGGTTCCCTATTTTTTGTATTATTTGAATGAATACACAAACAAGGCTTTTAAGAGGCTCTGATCCCTCTCTTTGTAGTTACAGTTCAGAGAATGCAGAGGCGTGGGACTAAACTGAAAATATGTGGGGTATTCCTAGAGCTGCCAGTAATAGGTAACCCATGGAATGGGCCTTTGTTTTGTTTTCTTTAGAAAAAAAATGAATTCTTGAACAAGGGAGGAAAAGGGAAATTTAGAAAAAGCCTTGTTTTCAGATAAGCCCTTACTCTGGTAGGCTCCTATTTAATCATAGCCCCTAGTTAATAAAACAATTCCCTATTGTGCTGCACCTTTGGGCAGCTGCATAAAGAATCTGCCCTGTGAGGGAAAAAAAAAAAAAAAAAGGAATTACTTACATCTAATATATACCTGTTAAATTACCACAGAAAGTAGAGGGCTAGGGTGTGCTAGGGCTGTGCCACCTGTCCTGGGACCATCATCCATCAGTATCAGCCTTTTGGGCACAATGGCTTCTCATTCTTTTGTTGTGCTACAAACTGGAGGAGGGAAAAATTAAAAAAAAAAAAAATTCTTGTGAAGCTTTACTCCAAATCTCTGATTCCCAGGGGGTTCCAGTGAACAGGAACCATGGTGTGTGTTCACTTCCCTTCTGGCAAAGCCAGTTTGAAATAATAACAAAAAAGGTCCTGGAACAACATAATACGAATCCAGTCTTTCGTGTTGTTGTCTTGCTTGTTCTCTGCTAGGCCGTATTTTCGAAGGTGCGTTTAGTCTGTGAAGGCTTTTATGGAAATAGCTCATTTACTTAAAAATCCAGGGGGAGCAGAGGGGCCACAGCGGTCTTTTCCCCTTCATCTTCCCCTTACACGTTCAACATCTTGTAGAGAAGTACCGAGGTACTGAAAAGGCAGATTATTATGCTTTGAAAACTGGTGTGGCAACTGTAGTTTGTCCTTCATTAACGCGTGTGTTTAAGCTGAGCGACTTGACCTGAAGTGGCTGGAGCCTCCCGGGGAAAGTTTTCAGTGCTTTTGTGTGAGTGTGTGTGTGTCTTTTCAGAGTTCCACACTGGAGCAAAACCCCCTCTTTCCCATTTGCTGCCTGCTGCCCTGAGGGTGATAAGGCTGAAAGTTTAGCAAGTTCTGTGCATAACTTCACATCACAGGAGCAAGTGCGTATTCCCCCCCTCCCCTTTCTTTTTCCTGCTCCTAAACACCTCCTTCAAGTTCGCAGCTGGGCAGGACTCCAAAGGTGCAGCAGCAGCAACTAGCTGGAGTTCAAAGTTAGCAGTAAGTTGCACAACTTCCAGCTCATCGCTACGCTCGGYGACTATTAACAAGCTGGAAGGCGCTCAGGCAAAAAAAATAGGGGAGAAGGGAACACCCTCGATCTTTGGGGATCGCTAATGTTATGCCGCTGGGATCATGGCTCCTTTTGGAAGGAATTTATTGAAAACCCGGCATAAAAACAGGTAAAATGCGTGGGCATGTAGAGGAAAAGGTAGGGCGATATGGGATGATTTTTTTATATATACTTTTTGTTTGGTTGTGGGGGCAGGATGTGTTGTCCGGACCGTGGCGTTCCCGGCAGCTGAACTCCGGCGCTCACCTGCGAGCGGGAGCCGGGCCGGGGGAACGGAAGGGAACGGGCCGGCCCGTGCCGAGAGAAGGGGCTTTTCCTTTGCCCCCTCCCCTGGACCTGCCGTGCCCTTCTTCATTCTGCCTCTTTTGACTCCTGGGCAATATTTTCCGTGAGCGGGAGGTAGCTCTTCCGGACCTGGAACATTCCCCGGCTGCAGCGAGGCGAGCTGTGGCGGTGTCCCGCGCTGGGAAGGTGAGGCTCGCCCGGGCCGGGAGAACCGGCTGCAGCCCCGACGTGCGCGTCCCGCCGGCGGCCGGGGGAGCCCGAGGCCCTTCCCCCGCCCCGGGACAAAWCTCCCTGAGTTTCTCACGGGAGAGCCGGGCTCCGGGCCCCGGGCCTCCCGCCTTAGCCCCGTTGGCCTGGGAGGTACAGCGACAGCCCGCAACCCCTTCGGATCAACTCCATCCCTTATCTTGTCTGCCGGCTGTAAGGCTGGGAGGTAGGAGAGCATCGAGCTCTCAGCGTGGGAGGGAGGGGGGATGCTTTTTTTGTTTAGCCTTTAGTCCGGGATAGACTTGTACTGCATATACTTTGCTTGCCTAAAAAAATTCTCCGGAGGCACAGCTATGGTCCCTGGGTCGGCCACCACGAAGTTTATGGGGACTTTGCCCCCACGATGTGCATGCTTCCACATGCCCCACACACGGGCTGTGAAAAGGACAAAAAGGGTTATGTAATCATGTTAGGTACTAGGGTGCACTAGATTTTTTAAAGAGTAAATTTGGACCCTATRGAATGTGCAGTGGCTGAGCCCATCTAGTTAAAGCTGAACAGAAATCGATCACTGAAATTTTGCCTCAAGAAGAAACTCAGAAATCACTTGTAATCTCATCCCCTCTTCACCTAGTGGTCTTCACTGAAATGTAATTGGTATTTTAAAGAATGCAAGGGATGATCTTTTCCATGGGGAAAATAATTGAACTCTAAAAAGTCTCTTAAAATATCCCATGTCTTTTCCATGTTTGGSTTTTAGTTTTCACTTTGATATACTGAGAATTATTTGGGGGAGATTGTATGTGTTGGGATTGTGTGACGATATTAACTTAGCATATTATATGGAATATAAATTAGAAAGATTTTAACAATCAGTGTTTAAAAAAATCAGATACTATTTGAGAGTTACTAATATTGTAGGTTACCAATTAAATAGTGTATTTTACTAATGTGTTTGAAAGCAGTGCAACTTTTATATACCTCTCATGCCCATTTTATGTTAGAAGATCTGGAAAGGCAGACATGAACTTTGATATAAAAGTGTTTTTACATAGAGTTGTAAGTTTTTTAGTCTAAAAGTAGACGTTTTGTTACTGCCCTCACTTACCTGAAAAGGATTAAATCACAAAGCACAGTCTACTGTGTTCAATGGTGAATCTGTTTCTCTTTTGACTATTTGCAGTATGTTCACACTAATTGCATCAATCTCACTGTGTTTGCTGATGTGACATTTTATTCCTCAGGAAAAGAAAGTCATAATTCAAAGCATTAAATAGGCAATAAAAATGAAAATACCAAATAAACCATTACTGTGAACATCTAGCACTTTCTTCTCATTTCATCCTCCCATCCCTGAAACTAAATTAGTGCCTGTTGTGGCAAAGAGATTTTGTGACAATAAGAAGGGTCTGTGTGACCCACAGAAATGTAAGGGGAGGGGGTCAAGAACAAAGCAAACAAAGCAAAATAATTCTTAAGATGCATTAATATCTATTCAGATATTTAAATTTTGGCATATTTAATATTTTCTTTGATATTGAATTTTGAGAATTAAACTTTGTTTATGCAGTTAGTAAAATGGTTTTGCAGTATGATTAAGGAACTACATAATACTTCTTCGTCATTTGTATTGTGTCTTGGTGAACTCATTTGAAACCTTGAGAAGAAGTGAGTTTAAAATCCTTGACAATGTTTAGGGCAGTAGTTGGAGAGTTGGAAATTGTGGCTCACTACCTTGTCTTAGTTTGTGGCTCACTACCTGTAAAGAAGGACCAATAAGGGACATACACTAATGTATGTTTTTAACCTGCTGCTGCTTTTTAAAATAGGCCTAGTGCTCATTCGTCTTTCTGGGAAACTCAGTTTTTTTGCTTTTTCTCTTGAAGTTTTTTAAGACCATTTGCTACATGCAAATATAACTCCCAAAACTTATAAGATAAGCAAATGAAGAATAAAATAGATGTTTACATGAGGACACAAAGCTAAGTTGAGGCAACAAAGGTAGGTGGAAGAAGAGCCAGAAGGAAAATGAAGGCGTTACAGTCATTTGCTCAGATAACAAGATGACACCACTATAATTAGTGCTTCTCTTGCAGCATTGCCCAGAGGTTCCAGATCAGGGCCCTGTTTAATAGTAAGCTCTTCACATCCAGATTGTAAATTGTCAGCCTCTACTCCTAGAACCTCAGAGTTTATACAAAAAGTTTACTCTAACTGAGTTTGTGTCTGTGATGTGTTTGAGCAAGAGGCGAGGGATGTTGTCCATTATGCCACAAGTCTTTAAAAAAAGAAACTGAGATTAAACCTCAGGAAGACAAAACCTGTGCTGAACTACTATTAGTATTTAAAAGATCTTCAATCACTATTATTCTCTTGGGCTGCTGAAATGTCACTCATACAAAGAYAGCACAAGGCCCATGTAGCCAATAAATTACTGTAAACCCTGGTTGGATTTCAGGGGAGTGGCTGCTGGGAGTGTGACTCCAATGTATGTTTCTTGTTGAGGAAGACAATAGTGATATTTTGATACTCTTTACAAGAGCTGTAAGTAGTTTTTACACTATTCTTTGTCCTGAGACAACCAGGAGTAATCACAGTCCCCAGAATGTGTATGTGCTTGTCAGTGTATCCCCAGGAGAACAATACTTCCAAGACACCCCACCCACTTACAAACCCAAATGTGCGCAGCAGGGACAGGCTGTACCCTTTAAGGCAACAAAGGAAAAAAAAAGTTTCCTGCAGGACTAAGGCTCGGCAACATGAATAAACTCAAGGGGATTTATTTTTATGCAAATCTCTTAAAGATGCTTACTTTGAGAGTAAGCATCACAATTCAGAAGTATAGTGAGGGCAGGTAATGCTTAGCTGAAGTTGGAGGAAGAGAAAAGGCACTGAGTTCTTTGGACATAAGGTCTGGTATTAATCTAACACCTTGCTCTGCACAGAGACCAAAGAGATCCCTATCCAAATATGAGAAATACAGAACATATATACTTGCAACCTTTAGGTACCAAGGTTTCACATTGTATAGGATTTCCTGATTGCTAAGCAGAAAAGAAATTTATGCCACACTGATTTTCTGTAAGAGCAGGCCTTCTCTGCTCTTGGGTGCTAGATTTGATCATTTTTGAAAATGGGTCTTCAGGTTGATTTAAATATTTCAAGGATATCTGGATCTATCTCAAAGTGAGAAAGCCAGCCTTATTTTTATTTCTCTTATTGAGGCCACTTTCTTGGGATTTGCACATGAACTTTAGCCAAACTTGTTGAAGCCCTATTGTTTCATTCATGTTGTAGCTGGGAAACTGAAAGGGAGAGGGTACAGGTAATCCATCCTGATGCTGTCCTGTTATGCACAACACCTTGAGAAATACTTCATGTAGCAGTGTGCTTCATGTAGGTCTTCTCGTTAATACAATTGTTTGTACGCTCTGTTGACATGCAACAATTCTGAACCCAGTGTACTGTTTCATGTTTAAACAGTTGTGTTACTAATCTATTAATTAAATGTGTTCACCGGTTTTGCTTTTCCTTCCTGTATTTTTTTGCACCTTTTACTGTTTAGTGTTTTCCACAGTTTTCCACTTTTACTCACTGCTACAAGAGTTAGCATAGCATTTCTCTAGAGGAGGCAAAGGCTCACTTTGCCTACTCTTTAGTTCTGCCTTCTTTAATCATCTCATCTCTGGTTCAGAGGTAGAAAGAAAGACCATGCATCTCCATTCTGTATTACAGATAGAGAGGGAGTTCTTCCTGTCCTGACAGGAGGCCCCTCCCCCGTCAGAGACACATTCAATTATTCTCTCAGTTTTTATATTACAGTGCAGGGTAGTGAATTAGATTAGAGACTTTGTCTATCTGATACTGACCTAGCAATTCCATGATCCCTCCCTTTCTCCCTCCCTCCAGTACTTGCTCATTGCATCTAGTTAGCACAGTGATTTGTGTATTATTCTGAACATCTCTTCTGCTCTACCCACGGCTGAGTACACTGCTGTACATTTTGAACCTTGACGAAGTAAAACTGAAAATGCTCAGCATTGAGGTTTGGAGTGGTAAAGCTCTTGAGGATCAGCTACTTGTTTGAATGAACTGTGTATGACCCACACTGTAAGTCTCATGGGATCATGTGAGATGTCTAATACTTCTCTTGGATGAGCACATCTGGATAAAAGTCTGTATGAAGCTATAAAGGTACTTACTGATACAAGACTGCAAGATATTTGGTATGTATGTTGGAGGGGGAGATAAAAGTTTTAGAATCAGTGGTGCTACCTGTGTTAATTTTTTGGATTGAGAAGACGGTGCTTGTTTGGAAATGGTACAATGCATTCTTCTTATATATTTTTTTTCAACTTTTCCCTGAGAGTGAGGTGTTATGGTGAACTATCAAAGAAGTTGTTCCTTATTGAGCCAGCCTTCATACATTATAGTTTATTTTCTGGTTGGCTTGGAAGCTTTTTCTCAGGGGTAAAAATGGTTGCATACATTTTCTAATATTCTTTGTAYATATTTGTTCGCTTCACTTTCAGGACCAGCTTTTCGTCTAGCAAAACACTAATCTTATTTCTAAAGAGTTAATTATCTACTATCCCAGTAGGGCAGGCAGTAATTTAATCCTGAAGGAGTAAATAAAATGAGTAATAGAAGTGTAATACTACACCATCTAAGAGCATGACTTAGGTTAAGTTGAAGTTAATCTAAAACACTAATATAGTGTAGAGTCAAGCTGAGACATACATTTCAGACAAAACTCCCATTTTTTAGTAAAAAATTAAAGAGGAAAAATCTTACTGGCTCGTGGTCCTTTCCTATTTTACTGTTGAAAAAGTAGCATTCTGTGTGAAGAAAGACTCCGACACATTGCTAAAGGTGTAATTAATTCAGTAGAGAGAAGTTAGTTTTCAGAGATGGGCATTTTAAAAAATTCTATTAACTTTTATTAAAGCCAGTAGAGTAGTACGTCCTGATTTACCTATGCACAGAAAAAAAGTTGTTTTGTTTGTTTTGTATGATTAATAATAACAATTTAAAACTCTGGTCTGAAACATTATTATTACCTGAAAACATTARCATCTCATATGCTGTACAAGCCTTAATTAGTTCATTCAACTTCTATATTTAGTATGCTGATAAATTCTTATTAATGGTGACAAAAAGAATGATGCATTATGAAAATTTTAAGACCACTCATTAAATTAAGCCTAGAACTAAATGTTGGACATGTGGTACCCAGTCGTGTGGAGAGGTAACTGGGCTATTGTTGTCACWTCTATTGTGTCTCTTTCGCATTTATGATACTCTCAAGGTGATGACTTTCTATCTTCTCTATCGTGTTTCCATGCTAGCAATTCCTTGGGGATCAGACAGATAAGAGACAAAGGGTTTCAGGAACCCTTGTCCMAAAGAATACTTTTTTGAGCATGTTTCTGGAACTTGACTCAAGTAGGCTCCAGGATTAACAACATTGCCTTTTCCTGGTTTGACCTAGCCAGAAATACACTTGGGGTGYAGGTATTGCAATGATACCGACTTGTTTGTGACCTCAAACAACCGATAAGCTTCCTTAGTTTTCCTTAGCAGTAATTTGGGTGTTCATATTTACATGCCTCAGGAAAATAAGTAAGACATGACTAGACAGTGCAAAATGTGTAGAAATGCAGAGTGTGAAAGCCAGTTAGGGGGAAAGGTATTAATTAATCTGTGAGTTCTTGCTTTCTAGTTCCTGTGCAGTCCACTAGACCTAGCTGCTATGCAGGGGACTAAGAACACACAGCAGATTGTTTCGGTTTGATTTTATGTGATTTTCTGAGGAATTTTTCAATGGTCCAAAATTTTCCATAATGTTAAAAATGGCTTGTGAGGAGGGTTTTAATGTCCCATAAAAAGAAATAAATAAAGAAATGCCATGTGCATCTTAATCTGTTTTGAGGTGGTTTTGTGAAGTGAACAAAAGAAAAGAAAGTTACCTGCAGAAAATAAAAAACATAAAGGGAGGTTGTCCATGTTAATGATAATAAAGTAGTCATGTAATTGTATTTTTAATGCTATGAAACGCAAATCCTAATGCTGTGTGGAAATGAGCAAAATACATCAAATTTGAAAGAAAAAAATCCAGTGCATGTTTGGCACATCTCTCATGCACTTTATTTATACCCTTTATTTAAAGTTGTGTTTCCCTTTTACCAACTTTCTCCTGTTTTATTCTCACTCCTGTCTACAGTACATATTAGCCTCTGTCCATCTGAACCATTTAAATTGTAGTTTAGATGGTTGCTAGACGTGCATGTTTGCACATTAGCATTAGAAGAAGCCAGACTACCAACTTTTTTTTTATGTTGTAGTCTTGAAGGCGATGTATGTCTCTGTTTTTCTGGGTTGTGGCTGGTTTTTTTATGATTTTTTTTCCACATTAGTTAGCAAGTTGCAGAATAATCATAGAAGGAAAATGTCTTTATGGAGAGGGTGTTTACTGTGAATATAATATATAAATATAATTTGTTTATTTTGAGGGTCAAAATCACAGATCCGATTAAGTTGCTTTCTTTATTCTTCATCCCTATTAGTTCTCTTTCATTGATGCAAAGAGTTCTGAATTATGAATTTTCCATCATAATGATAAATATAATCATCTCTATTGAAAAGCACATTTTTTTCCTCCTTTTAATAACAAAAATATTGAAGCTTAAAATAAATACACAAAGGCATAATATTCTCATGTTCATGAACAAAATGAAAATTTAATGATCTATTAGATTTTTGTTTTGGTCAGGTATAAATATGTTTACCTTACTTTGGCTTGTAAGGGTGTATGACCTCACTGGAATAATGCAGTTAAATGAAGACTACTAATTTTTAAGAGAGTCTGCCCTTCGGTCTTAAACATACAATTTTCTTTGTGTTAATAGATTCCATCATCCATGTAGAACACCTTACTTTGCTTTCCCCAACCTCCCTCAATTCAAAGGAATTCTTTCTACAGAGGGTATTTTCCGCTGTGAAAGCACTTTTAAGCTACAACATTTTTTCAGGGCAACAGTTGGGACACTGTTTTGATTACCTCAAGTATAACTCATTTGCCACAGGAAATTACCAGTTTTTTCTCACTGATCAAAGAGTGGCTTAGTGATATTTCTAAGTGTGGGATCTTGTGCTGATGTTCAGCTGCTGAGGTTTTGGTTGGCTTCCTAATTGGTAAGCTGATGTTCTGAACTGCTGTTTTATTTGGATTTTACCTGTTGATGGACTTCCTCTGTACTGATTGCTAAGGCACTGAGCACAYTTGTTGAACCTGATTATTGCCTGTATCTCTCAGGGCCACTTTGTTGCTAATATACTGTTTTACTGAAAAGCTCTGCACAAGTTTTAGTTTTCTAACAATAATTTCGTATTTGTATTGACTTTACTGCACTTTTCCAGACTTCTGGTACTTTAAGGATTAGGTAGATAGCTGCTAATGTTTATTCAGGAAGGTCACTAAAGGTGTTAGATGAAGATCTAAATTATTTTTGGAGCTGCAGTTGTGGATGGTCACAGTACTTTTGCTGACACTTATATTTCTCCTGACATTCAAGTACACAGTAAAACACAAATGTCAAGCTCCATCTTACTCTGCTTGAGCCACTGAAGATTTAGGTATCTAGTCATCTAGGTACTCTTTGTAGTTAATGGATACATCTAAACACTTCCAGAGGGCAATTCATTCAGTCTTAGACAGGCTGTCAGTATGGGATTAGTCACCCTTTTGGAGGTGCCTATTTTATGCCACTGATTACAGAGGAAGGTCAGAAAACTATCTTTGACTGCACATCTACATTTTTAAATAGCTTAAGGTAGATGATATGAGCTCCACCCAATCACTTTTCATGGAGCATGCTCAGATTTGTGGAGTGGATTACTAACCATATTTTGCACCACTCATTTTCGAAATTAAAAAGGGAAACATGACTGGAGCAGTGAATTGCAGGTAGATAATGTATGATTAAGGGAGAACCAGCCTAACAGCATGGATGTCTTCCCTGACCCTGCCACAAAATTCCTACCTGGTTTTGGACAAGTCACATRACCACAGTTTACAGAACTGGTTACTCACTGTGTATTCCTCATTTGCTAATTCAGTGTCCTGTAAACTTTTTTGCATAAGGGCTGAACAAAGAAAGTTTATGGATGTCTTGCTTTGCACATGTCTATGGATAACAATTCAGTAGGCAGAGTAGGAATTTAAATGAGAGGATAGCTTTGGCCTCAAACTTTTTGAGCTTTGGTTTGTAAAAGGGAATTCTTTCCCTACAAGATTATGTGGAGATAAATTCAGCCTAAAAAGCAGTTGAATATCTCATGGTAAAGGACATATATCAACATTTTAAATATTAAAAAGTGTCCTCTAAAAGGGTAGTACCATATCTAGGAGAAAAGATACAAATTAAAATGCACAGATATGTAAGAAATGTAAGTAATAAGGGATAGATTTATGAAGGAGAYTTTGGTCTCTAAATGTAATTGTAGTCATCTAAGACAATGTTTAAGAACTTCTGATGTTTAGATTCTGACTGGTAGCACTTCCCAGCCACCTCTATTCCTATCATGTCTTGCACTGGTCCTGAACACTATGCCGTTTGTGCCTCCCTCACTGAGCATTTTTCAGGAAAGTCTTGTGAAGTTATTCTAAACTAAAATTCTCTCAGTATTTCATATTGCAGCTGCACTATTTTGTGCTGGCTTAAGTTACAGTAAGGCAGACAAAGACAATGATTTGTGTTGAAAGGTTCAGCGAGAGAAGGGAATCAGGTTTTTCATTGCTGTTCTAATTAATATTGTTGGGTATTTTTTTTTATACAATAAACATTTGAACATGAWCTAACAGCATATAAATTCTGCCTTTTTGTTCATGTACCTGTCTGCTTTAGGTCAGTTCCTGCTGAACTTGGTGGTGTCAGCAAATSCCATTTTTAGGAGTTGAACTCTTCTGCTGTACTTTCTGTGGAAATTAAGATGCCCAAATTAGCATTATGAATTTCAGGAGCAAAAAAGAAAGTTAAAACATTCAGTGTCTGCTATGCTTCAGTACCTTTTTTGTCTCTGGCAAAACTGAATAATGTCTCTTATATGCATTTAAGTGAGGCGGGTGTCCAGTGTAGCAGAGAATGAATCTTGCTATGGATGCACTGAATCAAACTAATTTTTGTTGAACTAAGTACCATGGGAAACTTTTAACAGCAATGCCTGAATTTTTTCAGTACTTCTCTGCATCTTAAACACATTTCTTTGTGCTGAAGTATTTATGCACAGTAGGCATATATTCAATATATAAATGCATATGTGACAGCTTGTTTTGTATGTGATCATAGAATGCGTATGTATAGCTCATAAGATATTCTGTTACATATGTACAATACAATACATTACAACCTCCAAATCATTGTTTCTATAAACAATACATGCAGAAATAGCCTCTTCTGTAGGTTGCTTATTTATGCATCTACATCTTAAAGATCTGAGTACAAGGCAGACTCCTTTAAAAGTCAGAAGTGACAAACAGRATGTGCATATGCCATGGAAGAAAGCTAAATATGTGTATTTCTCCCACCATGACAGAGTTGTTCACATGGCAGAGGGAAGCATGCCTTCACCCAGCTGTCACTGTGGTAACCACTCAGCTTATGAAGTACCTTGTTAAAAGGCCTTTTTATCCTCCCTTAGCTATGAAGCCATCTGAATTGCTCATATGTTGAAAGGATCCCCACCTGCAATGACATTCGGATATGTGAAATAAAGAAACATGGGATTAATTTGAATGTTGACTCAACCTGACTTTCTAATGAGCTAATGGCAACAAGTAGTTTGTAGTGTCTTTTTGGTGTCACAGCCTGTTTGGGATAATCACTATCCTGCCACCGATGTGTCTCACAAAACTGGTACCCTTTTTTCTCAGGCCTGCCTTGGTCTTTGATCACTGTCACGTAGCCATGCTTAGCTTCTGCTGTGCCCACTACAGATTTTTGGCCTATGCCTGCTCTCCCTGTTCATCAAAAATTTTTGCCAGGAGTAACCTCCTTYGCAGCTGCATTACATTTTTGCACAGTTTATTCTTAAACTATTCAATCACGTTTCGATGGCTATCTTGATGGTTTAGCAAGGCTTTTATCTTTATGGCGTAATTTATCTTGACTCATTGGAGGTCAGACAAGAAGCTCAGCTGCAGTGGGTTGTGATGGACAGCTGACATGGTTATGAGCCTCTTCATATGGACCCAGCTGGAAAGCCATTATCTGAACCCATTATGTCTGTCACAGAGTAGGGTTTGGGTTTAAGTCACAGTCATTCAAATATTTTAGTATTCACATGGCTTTTTTATCTGTATCGCATAGAATGTCTTTTCTCTGCAGTCAGCTTCTTTTATCTTCTTACAGCTAAAAATCCTATGTGTGCAAGTGGACACCATTCTCTGTATCTCACTCTTGTCTATACCTTTTTTCTTTGCATTAATCTCATAAATTTCCCATTACTTTTGGTAATCTTTATGATCCAGCATTAAACTTGCTTCCAGACAGCAATTCATCCCTTTTTGCCTTTCCTATCTGTATTGCTCAGCTGGCTAGAACTAATTTTGCAATCTCATATGCCCTCTTTAGCATATGCATTGCTTGGGAAGAGCACAGTTGGTGAGGTTAACAATTTATTTCATTTGTTCAGTAGTTTCTTCAGAGAAGATGTGGTTATATTTCAGAGTCCCTATCAGCCTGCGTCTGACTAACTACATATTGAAGCATTCATTGATAGGCAATTTTAGAAAATTACTTGAAAGTATAACCTGCACAAATCTCTCAGACTGACAATGGACACTAAAAATGCTTCAGGTTTCTTTAAGAAAAAATTATGTCCACTCTTCTTGTTAGCATAATTATGTATCTATTCCTCATTTTAGCTCTTTAGAATGAACATTTATGTAAGAGTCCACTTCATTATCACATCTTTTTTTCCTTTCAGCTCTTCAAATACTGTAAGTAATGGAACACATTTGTCACTGAATTGTCTTTCAGAAAGTTCGAGGGAGAAATTTAAAAGAAAAAAAAAGAAAAGAAAGAATTGATTGTAAATTACATCTTGATAGAACATGCTTTGAGGTGATATTTTTCAAAATGATTTAATGAAAGCAAATGAAATGGGAAAGATGATACAATATGGTTTCAAAGTGGGGTGGTTCACTCTGTAAAATGCTTTGCAATACATACAAAAGAACATTAAAGCCCATCCTGTCTTTCTCACTCCTGGCAAACTGTGGAGAGATACTCAAACGATTTTCTATGATATACTTAAAAGCTGTGTTGACAAATCGTTAGATTTAAAAGAGTTAGGAAAGGGTGATGATGGACAAGGTGTTGAACAGCTCTAAAGGCTTGCCGTTGCACAAAGGGCAGTCCTAAATTCCCTTTCCAAGCTCCTGGCCATTCTCTGCCATTTCCTTTGCATTGCAGCTATTCTTGCCTGATACCATAGAACTCAAATGAGTATTTTCCTATTTGCCTTTTTCTGAGCCTGAGTTCAGCCTTAGGTCTGGTAAAATGAAACCAAGCCCCTTCTGAACTTTCCATCCATTATGAATGAGAAGAGCACCTGTCTTAAATGGTGTCACCAGGAGCAGGGAATAAGTGCACAACATGCACAGTATGTAAGGGTTCCTAAGAAGGTAACCATCCCAGCCTCCTTCAGATCAGGGAATATTGCAGAAGTAGCATGAAGTCTTACTATTTCCTTGTCTGTATCTCATTCCATTATTTAACTTGCSTCATTATCATCTGTGTATGCCTAGTGTGCTTTGTTCATGTTTTGGCAGCTCAGAGCCAACCTCAGAATGCTTTGTGTTCATTTCTCCACTGGGCAAAATGTCAACAAAGGCAGGGGAGGGAAGCAGTATACTTTTGCCTTTCAACAAAAGCTGAACTGAATTTCATGGAACCACAAAAAGACCCAAAACAACCAATCAAACCAAAACAAACTAAAACCCCCCTCGTCCTCTCAATGCTTGGAATTCCCCTAACTTCTTTGATCTCAAAAGCTCATAAACAACCAGAGTGCTTCTAAAAAGCAGTTATAAAAATTCTAATGGGAGAAGTTAGATAACACAAATTTSTATTAATTGTAACAGCAACTCTGTCGTTTAGAAGCCTGTATTCCAAATGAGATATAAATTATTCTGCTTCGTCTATACAACTGAAAATGATGCAGTTTCAGACACATTCTATACATTATTAATAGGAGCTGCAGAAAGTTTGTATAATGTAACTAGTGCTTAAATATTCATAGGCACTTAAATAGACGCAGGAGCAGTTTAAAGTATWGTATTTTTGCAGTGCAGCAAAGTATTTGTAGATGAGAAGTACCAGTGGCATTTTCATTTTTTCACTAGTGAGAACTACCCACTGCCCAAAATCAAGATGTAGTATTTACAGTATTGCTATTGCTAAACTTCTCACGTTGCTTATTAACACTGAGGAATTTGAAAATGCCCATCTTCCCATTCCCCCCCCCCC